>NC_141597.1:10278647-10321147 GCF_047967505.1 Dipteris shenzhenensis
CTAATCCCTCATTACCATAATTTACTGCACTCATAGTAATCATGCATGCAAGCCCGGTGGTGGTAACTGGAAGCTGAGTAATTGCAAGCCACTGCAGTAGCTGGTAATTAATTGATAGCCTAGTGGATCTTAGCTATCACCATGGACGTGGTTGGGAATCTTAGATGCCACCACCTCTAATCATTCATTACAATGCAAGTTAGTACTATCGATGGTTGTAGCCCGACTATTGTTAAGGAAGGTGAGAGCCACCATAGTGGTTATAGACCACCTACTACTATCAAGGTGAGAGCCACTATGGTGGTTGGCCCGAATTTTGAATAATTCAAGGCCAGTCTAAAGGGAACCATTTTAGTATAGCACTGTGCAACAAATTTTAGGATAGCACGGTAGTAGTGTAGGGATAGCATAGTAGTAGTGTAGGATAAGTTATCACTAGCACGTTGGTTGGTTTGCACTAGGATATGAACAGCCACCAACACGGTGGTTTGCTTCTATTATTACAAGATGAATGGATTTGTAGGATGTGTGGATTCGTTATGGGAAACTAGCACGGTGGTTGTTGGGATACTAAAAACAAGCATGGGTTTTACGGTTTGGGATTTACAAAAACAATTCAATAACACTAGCACAGTGGTTGTTTGGGATATACTAAAAAGAAGCAGTCTCAATACAAATTCCATTTTGTAGGACCAGTGGACATATTGTTTCCCTACAATGAGACTACATACATTTTCTTAGTACTATCTCAGTTGTCCTTGTCCACCACTCCAAGACACCCCAAGATGTGCTCATGCATGTCTAAATCCAATTTGAAGACACTCTTGCCCTTCTTTTGTTGTGACACATGTTGCATCTAGAACTTAATAGCTCTTACTAGATGAGAGTACACACATGTTTGTGGACTCTTATGTAGTAGTTCGTAATTGTGGCCTCTCTTGGATGTTTTTTTGTACCAAAAAGCTCCAACTACTACATCCCACTTCTCATAGGTTGTTCCCTAATTATCCTTAAATGTTTTCTCAACCTTGTACTTAGGTTTTGTGCATTGCCACAGAAAGTATGGGTCATCTTTCTCATTCTCCCTAGAATCTGTGACAATTGCAAGGTTATCCCCCTCTTCCAGATAGTCAGTGAGATTATTGAAACTCCCCCCAAACTATTGCAAGTCATTTGTCTCTCCATTGTTTGTGACTCCACCTGAATGAAGACAAAAAACTTGAACTCGCTCCCATGTCTTTGCAGTTGCAATGTTCTCACAATTGTCATGATCCCCTATGATGCATGCACTGCACAAACAAGAAAGTTTTCTCGTTTTAATCAATTGGTTGTTTGAAAAGCCCCATATGTTCTGCAGACCATGAACTCCTTTAATTTTCTCGCAATCATGCCGGCTTCTCCTTTGCACTTCATCCACTTTCACTTCATGGAATACTCTATGTACTACAGTATTCTTAAGGCTTTGTTTATTATATGTAGAATGTGTGCCTGTGGAGAGGTTGGCTATAAGCCATGTTATAGCATCATGGGCACCATTGAGTTTTTCTTGAGGGCATGCTAATTGATGTTTAAACAGAGCTTGCTTAATTACAGCACCACATCCATCATGTTCACCCTTGCCATGGCTATAGACCCAAATAAATTCCACATCATGTCTAGACCACAGTTGGGGATTTAAACCTTGAGATGAAGTAGAATCCACGTGCTGATTTAAATTGAGAGGCAGCACCATCTGACCACACCCAATGTTGTTTAATATTTTTTGCATGGGGATTTTCCTTTTTCAGCCATTCCCAATTCAGTAGAAAATCATGCTGCACAAATAGGGTGTCATGTTTCCTATCATCTGAAATGTAGAAATGGTAAGTGCATTTGCACTGACTTGGACTCTTGTGAGTAGCAAGCATATTGGCATCAAGCGTTGAAGAATCAAGCAAATGATCGTATGTGATATGCACAAGAATTGTTATTTGCTTGTTGTACCAGTGAGCACTTTGTATCTCATCTTGTTCTTGAAAAGAATAATTTTTTGCAAAATCTATGACAGATACTATAGTGTCACTGGGGAAATTGGCAAGGCATGTCTTGAACTACTTATCCTACCATCTAGCCGTGAAATTGTGAAGCACATATTTTGGGATGGATTAAACCACGTGATCTACAAGCTCCCTTGGCTAGGTGCTCTTATATGACAATAGCCATCTCTTTTTATCGGATCCTTCAACATTGACATTTTCAAATCTCCTCCATTTTAGAGCAACATGGTTGTCTTCCCTCATTTCATTTGGATAGACATTGAATGTCTTCTTCTTCAACTTTAAACTGTAATGCTTGCATGTGCCACGAATGCATTCAATCATGTCCACTCATGATATCCCTTTGGACAAACCAATGGCTTCCACAGATACCTTAGGCTATAAAACTTGCCCTCCCTTGCAACACATGATGAGGGTCGAGGTGGCCTACAGACTACACATTCATTGGGGATGGGCATCGATCCCCATGGAGCAATGACCCAACATGACCAGATCTCAAGTCATTCATAGCTTGTCGGGCCAGGTCAAAGTCTATGTGTTTTACAACAAGAAACATTATTGTCTTTGAGTTTCTTGATGTACCAGGGCTTACAGTGCTCAAAGCTCCTCTGTCTAATTAAAATGTCCGGATTCTGATCTACAAACTTGAGATACAACTCCGTCTGCTAACCCAACATGCAGGAACAATAGAACAATGAGCCCCCCTTTTTGCTACTACTAAAAGAATACAAAAATCACTGGGCTAGTTTAGGACATGTTTAGGACAGTCACAATTTCAACCACCGGGATGGTTTAGCTTGATGGTCTCAACCTCACACATTAGACAATAACAAGTATATTGCTTTTCATTCCTGAATTTCACCATTAGAAAATAACAATATATGCTTTTCATTTTTGAATTCCACAATTTAACAGTGGTATATGACCCGAATAGCAAGAAATTAAATTTAACGAATTTAAGTACTAAGAAACACAATAATTTCAACCATCGGGTTGGTCAATAACTAATGTTTGTTCAACCACACTAGTTCAAGAAAATCACATAACTGGTGATTGAGTAGAAGCAGCCACAGTTGCATGATGTTCCAACCACCGGGCTGGTTTAGTAGAATAACAATATATTGCAAAATATATTGCTGTTAATTTTTGCTCAACCATGCCACTGGGCTGGACAACAGCTAATGTCTGTTCAACCATGCTAGTTTAGGACAATCACATCATAGGTGATTGAGCTGAACCAGCCTACGGTTGCATGATGTTCCAACCACCGTGCTGGTTTAGGATAATCACATTTAGTCCAAGCCTCTAGTGTAAGAAATGAAACAAGAAAACTATCCCAAAGCTCAGTCACAAACAACCACCGGGTTGGTTTAGGCACCACTGACCTGTGTTGTATCTAGCATGTGTATGATGTGCTACTCAAACACCTTGCATCCCATCCGCTTCTTATAGATGTCCTTTCTATTTGGAGAAACTCTCATATTTTCATGCCAAAACATCGTCATTGTAGCAATGACTTCTGCACTTAAGCTGTCTCTCCTTTTCTTGCATTCTGATGAAGCCCATAGACTTCTCCGATCGGGATGATCGTGCATTTCTTTTACTCTATGTTCAACCGCTAGAGCCATGTTGGTCCTTCTAATTGACATCTTTGACATTGTGCACCCAAACCATTTCTCCTTTGTTTCAAGGGACACCAACATAGCTAATGTTGCCCTCTTTGCAGCTAGTTGATCTAAGCTGTGCACCCCTTTCACTTTCTGTAGGCCATTTCTCAGGTTAGAGGGCATTGCCTCTTGGGCGTGCATCTCCCGAGGCATTGGTAGTGTTGTTACTCTAAGAACTTTAGGGTGCAGGCTAAAACTTGTGAAAACTCGAGACTCTGGTAATCACCTGAATGGCTTGATGTTGCTGCCTTGAATGCTCCCACACAATTGTGACACCATAGCTCATGTTCTTTGCTCCGATGACAATGATCGAATGCGTGCATCCGCAACTGCTTCTTGTTGCTACTATATAAGGAGTCTTCTTTCTTCTCATTGTTTCTCCGTTTGTAGATGTTGCAAAAGTGTCTTCCGTTGCTGATTCGATACCATGCCAGAACTTTCCTCGACCCGCACTTGCGGCTTTCTCACATGCACAATGGGGGAATACACACAAAGGTGGAGGCTAAAAACAGTTTTCCTCTTCTTATTTGTGAAAGCCAAAAGAACTCTAGTACAAAGACAAATAGAAGAACCCTATATGTGGGTCTCAAAACCAAACTCAACTAACTAAGGTGGCATACTAACTGAGCCACAAAATAGAGTAGATAAGGATAGCTGTCATCCAGCTATTATTCGTGGGCGGTGTACCAACCACATCTGTAGCTAACAAATCGGTGACATAAATGCACAACAGTCACCCTGGCATATCGCAAATGGAGCTTGATATCTCAACACTCCCCCTCGAGCTCAATCCCAATTCCTGCACACCAAGTAGGTCTCTGAACTTGCGAAGCTTCTCTGCACCCAATGCTTTCGTGAATATGTCAGCTACCTGATCCTCTGTGCTGACATAAACTAGATCAATAAGACCTAGTAAAACCTTCTCCCGCACATACTGATAATGCACCTCAATGTGCTTTGTTCTAGCATGAAAGACTGGGTTCTTTGCCAAGTGTAATGCTGCTCATGTTGTCACAATAAATGACAACTGGCCCATCTGTAGACTGATGCATATCATAGAGTAGCTTATGCAACCAAGCTACCTCACATGAAGCCATTGCTGCACCTCTGTACTCAGCTCTGCTGTCCTCGACAAGGCAACTGTAGGCTGTTTCTTGCTGCTCCAAGTGACTGCAGCACTCCCAAAAGAGAACACATATCCACTGGTAGATCGTCTATCAGAAATACTACCAGCCCAATCAGCATCAGTGTATCCATGCAACTGTATCTGAACCCCAGCCTCATAAAATAGTCTATACTGCAATGTGGACTTCACATACCTGAGTATGCGTCTAGCCGCATCCAAATGCGGTTTCCTTGGAGCCTGCATAAACTGACACCAACCCAACAACATAGCGGCCTGGTAATAGTCATGTAAATCAAACTTCCTACTATGCGTCTATACATAGTAGGGTCTTCCAGAAGCTCACCTGCATCTGCGCTCAGCTTCACAT
Source organism: Dipteris shenzhenensis (assembly GCF_047967505.1). Classification (NCBI taxonomy): domain Eukaryota; kingdom Viridiplantae; phylum Streptophyta; class Polypodiopsida; order Gleicheniales; family Dipteridaceae; genus Dipteris; species Dipteris shenzhenensis. Next base: position 10,283,844 of record NC_141597.1, read on the forward strand.
TCTGCTCCAAAGGAACTGAAATAGGCTTACAGCCTGTCATCCCATATTTGGACAGCATGTCCAATCCATACTGCCTCTGCAAGAGCTGTATCCCACTTGGTGATCTAATCACCTCAATGCCCAAGAAATAACGCAGCTCTCCCAAATCCTTCATCTCAAACTTCTGCCTCAATAGCATTTTCACATGAAGGATATCTTCATCACTATCACCTATGATGATCAAATCATCAACATAAATGACCAGCAGCATAATCCCTTTCTCTGTCTTTCTCACATAGAGTGAGAAATCTGCCTTGGAACCCAGTGTTGCTTTCCTATTTCGAGTTTGGGAGCAAATCTCTGCAGGTAGCATAGCCAAAAGTGCAAGAGTGCACTGTCTCAGATTGAGACGCCCTTTGCGGTGTGGCGAGAGCACAGTTTCAGGGCCTGTTTTGGAGGTGGAAGTTCTCCGCAGGCACTCAGAAAAAGGCCCTCTTTTTGCTGTGCGACCACTGTTCTACGGGTCGGTGAAAAGTTGCTACAGAAATTGCATCGTATGCCTGTGTGCAGAGATATTGGGAGTAAATGGAATTGTAGAAAGGAAAAACAGGCATATTGGAGAGGTATCTCGGGCTATGCTAAATGAAAAAGATCTACCAGATTATTATTGGGCTGAAGCAGTTGCTACAGCAGTTCATATAATGAACAGGACTCCCACTGCAGCACTACATGGCATGACGCCAGAGGAGATGTATACTGGTAGGAAACCAGATATTTCTCATTTGAAAATTTTTGGTTGCATTGCCTATGTCCATGTGCCAGATGAGCTGAGGTCCAAGTTGGATCCAAAAGCTGAGAAGTACGTCTTTATTGGTTATTCTCTCAGTAGAAAGGGTATAGATGCTATAACCCTTCTACTCGTAAGTTTACAGTGAGCAGAGATGTTGTTTTTGATGAGATGGGCAGCTGGTATAAACCAGTAAATGTGATGATTGATGTAGATGCACAAAATGGTAATGCTGCACAGAATTCACAGTAGCAATCACAAAATATTAGTGGACCTGGAGTGTCGTCTAGTAGTGGTTCACATACTTCACCATGGATAGGCAGATTGAGATCAAGAGAATCTCCTCAAAGCAATGCAGAGATTGGTATGCAGGTATCACGAAAAGGAAAAGAGAAGGTAGATCAGCCCATGTTTGGATGTGAATGCAGGTCACTCTTATGTGGATGGTGAATCCAGTGGCTCAGAACAGAGCATTGATGATGAGTTGGGTATTCCTTCTGTTGTTACACCTGGAGCAAGGAAGACCAAGGATGTTTTGAGAGCACCTGGAAGTGAGCCTATTTTGTGCAGGTCTACCAGGGTTAGGTATCCTGTGGATAGGCTGAAATATGAATGGATTTATAGCCATTCACTATGCCTATATGGTCAAAGTGATACAGGAACCAGAACCCACTTCTTTTGAGCAAGCCATGGGAAATGAAAAATGGGAGAAAGCCATGGATGAAGAAATGGATGCCTTGGATGCTAATGCTACATGGGAATTGGTGCCTTTGCCTAAAGGCAAGAATGCAATTGGCTGTAAGTGGGTTTATAAGATCAAGCACAATGCAGATGGTTCTGTGAATAGATACAAGGCAAGATTAGTTGTCAAGGGGTATGCACAGACATATGGCATTGATTATGAAGAAACTTTCAGCCCGGTTGCAAGGATGGCAACCGTAAGAGCAACCATTACTATGGCTGCATCAAAGGGATGGTCTTTACATCAGATGGATGTAAAGAATGCCTTCTTGCATGGTGATTTGCAAGAAGAGGTCTTCATGGAGCAGCTAGCAGGTTATGTTCATGCTATTCATCTTGAGTTTGTTTGCAGGTTGAAGAAAGCCTTGTATGGCTTGAAGCAAGCACCTAGAGCATGGTCTGACAAGATAGGACAGTATCTTGTCACCTCTTACCAGGAAACCACGAACTTGGCTTGCTTTCTTGGGCTCCTTACCACGAACAAGGCTCTGATACCATGTGAAGATAGTGGGAGAGAGGGAAGGAGTCTCACTTGCGGCTTTCTCACATGCACAATGGGGGAATACACACAAAGGTGGAGGCTGAAAACAGTTTTTCTCTTCTTAGTTGTGAAAGCCAAAAGAACTCTAGTACAAAGAAAAATAGAAGAACCCTATATGTGGGTCTCAAAACCAAACTCAACTAACTAATGTGGCATACTAACTAAGCCACAAACTAGAGTAGATAAGGATAGCTGTCATCCAGCTATTATTCGTGGGCGGTGTACCAACCGCATCTGTAGCTAACAAGCCGGTGACATAAATGCACAACAGTCACCCTGGCATATTGCGAGTGGAGCTCGATATCTCAACACAGTGGTGCCAATCTCTTATTAGGGCCTAAGAAATGGCATTGAGAAGCCTAAAATCACATGTGCATCCTTCTATGTAGTCATCACTGTCTCCGCTGTGTAGAGATCATATGGAATTGTGTCAATCTCTTTGGAGAATGCCACCAGTTGAGAATGGCAGTGGTGCCAATCTCATACCATGACCTGAAAACATGCACAAGGAATCCTAAACTCACATGTGCATTGGCACTTTTGCCATTATCCTACTGCAGCCAATAAAATTAGTGCAATGTCAATCTATAGGTTCAGTCTGTCTAGACTACTACTAGCGGAGAATGGCAGTGGTGCCAATCTCATGCTTGCAACTACATGATGACACTGAGATCATCAAACTCACATGTGGAATGGAATAGGACACCACTCTCCTATGATCACTGGAATACCCCTCCTAGAATAGTAGGCTAAACATTTGTACAAGTGGAGAATGGCAGTGGTGCCAATCTCTTATTAGGCCCTAAGAAATGGCATTGAGAACCCTAAACTCACATGTGCAAAGATCATATGGAATTGTATCAATCTCTGTGGAGAATGCCACCAGTGGAGAATGACAGTGGTGCCAATCTCATACCATGACCTGAAAGCATATAAAGGAATCCTAAACTCACACGTGCATTCTTCTACGTAGTGATCACTGTCTCCGCTGTGTAGAGATCATATGGAATTGTGTCAATCTCTGAGATCATCAGACTCACATGTGGAATGGAATAGGACACCACTCTCCTATGATCACTGGAATACCCCTCCTAGAATAGTAGGGTGAACATTTGTACAAGTGGAGAATGGCAGTGGTGCCAATCTCTTATTAGGCCCTAAGAAATGGGATTGAGTAGCCTAAACTCACATGTGCATTCTTCTATGTAGTGATCACTATCTCCGCTGAGATCATATGGAATTGTGTCAATCTCTATGGAGAATGCCACCAGTGGAGAATGGCAGTGGTGCCAATCTCATACCATGACCTGAAAACATGCACAAGGAATCCTAAACTCACATGTGCATTCTTGTATGGAGTGATGACTGTCTCCACTGTGTAGAGATCATATGGAATGGTGTAAATCTCTGAGATCATCATCACTCACATGTGGAATGGAATAGGACACCACTCTCCTATGATCACTGGAATACCCCTCCTAGAATAGTAGGGTAAACATTTGTACAAGTGGAGAATGGCAGTGGTGCCAATCTCTTGTTAGGCCCTAAGAAATGGCATTGAGAAGCCTTAACTCACATGTGCATTCTTCTATGTAGCTCGGGGGGGTCACTATGTATAAACCCTCTATACCACGTGCGTTCAAGGCATATTTCTAAAATCCCTTATCTGTAAATTTTTCATTAATAAGATGTACCCCTTTTCTATACAAATTTGTAAATTTTTTCCAAAACTATTTTAAATAGTCCCTTATGTATATATATTTCTGTAAATTTTAGAAATAAAAAATATCCTTCTGTTGAACTCACGTGATAGGGTTACATATGATGAGTGACCCCCCCAAGCTATGTAGTGATCCTTGTCTCCGCTGTGTAGAGATCTCGTAGAGATCATATGGAATTGTGTCAATGGCTGTGGAGAATGCCACCAGTGGAGAATGGCAGTGGTGCTAATCTCATACCATGACCTGAAAACATGCACAAGGAATCCTATACTCACATGTGCATTCTTCTATGGAGTGATCACTGTCTCGACTATGTAGAGATCATATGGAATTGTGTCAATCTCTGAGATCATCAAACTCACATGTGGATTGGAATCGGACACCACTCTCCTATGATCACTGGAATACCCCTCCTAGAATAGTAGGGTAGACATTTGTACAAGTGGAGAATGGCAATGGTGCCAATCTCTTATTAGGCCCTAATAAATGGCATCGAGAAGCCTAAATTCACATGTGCATTCTTCTATGTAGTGATCACTGTCTCCGCTATGTAGAGATCATATGGAATTGTGTCAATCTCTTATTAGGCCTTGGAATGTCAATCTATAGGTTTAGTTTGTCTAGACAACCACTAGTGGAGAATGGCAGTGATGCCAAACTCATGGTGGCACCTACATAATGATACTGAGATCATCAGACTCACATGTGGATTGGGATTGGACACCACTCTTCTATGATCATTGGAATACCCCTCCTAGAATAGTAGGGTACACATTTGTACAAGAGAATGGTAGTGGTGCCAATCTCTTATAGGCCCTAAGAAATGGCATTGAGAAGCCTAAACTCACATGTGCATTCTTCTATGTAGTGGTCACTGTCTCCGCTGTGTAGAGATCATATGGAATTGTGTTAATCTCTGTGGAGAATGCCAACAGTGGAGAATGGTAGTGGTGCCAATCTCATACCATGACGTGAAAACATGCACAAGGAATCCTAAACTCACATGTGCATTCTTTTATGTAGTGATCACTGTCTCCGCTATGTAGAGATCATATGGAATTGTGTCAATCTATGAGATCATCAAACACACATGTGGATTGGAATCGGACACCACTCTCCTATGATCACTGGAATACCCCTCCTAGTATAGTAGGGTAAACATCTGTACAAGTGAAGAATGGCAGTGGTGCCAATCTCTTATTAGGCCCTAAGAAATGTCATTGAGAAGCCTAAACTCACATGTGCAGAGATCATATGGAATTGTGCCAATCTCTATGGAGAATGCCACCAGTGGAGAATGGTAGTGGTGCCAATCTCATACCATGACCTGAAAACATGCACAAGGAATACTAAACTCACATGTGCATTGACACTTTTGCCAGTATCCTCCTACTGCCATTCTCTGCTAGTGGTAATGTGCATTCTTCTATGTAGTGATCACTCTCTCCGATGTGTAGAGATCATATGGATTTGTGCCAATCTCTGTGGAGAATGCCACCAGTGGAGAATGGTAGTGGTGCCAATCTCATACCATGACCTGAAAACATGCACAAGGAATCCTAAACTCACATGTGCATTGGCACTTTTGCCATTATTCTACTGCCATTCTCCGCTAGTGGTAATGTGCATCCTTCAATGTAGTGGAATGTCAATCTATAGGTTCAGTTTGTCTAGATTACCACTAGCGGAGAATGGCAGTGATGCCAATCTCATGCTTGCAACTACACTTTGACACTGAGATCATCAAACTCACATGTGGAATGAAATAGGACACCACTCTCCTATGATCACTAGAATACCCCTCCTAGAATAGTAGGGTAAACATTTATACAAGTGGAGAATGGCAGTGGTGCCAGTCTCTTATTAGGCCCTAAGAAATGGCATTGAGAAGCCTAAATTCACATGTGCAGAGATCACATGGTATTGTGTCAATCTATGTGGAGAATGCCACCAGTGGAGAATGGCAGTGGTGCCAATCTCACATGTGCATTGGCACTTTTGCCATTATCCTACTGCCATTCTCTGCTAGTGGTAATGTGCATTCTTCTATGTAGTGGAATGTCAATCTATAGGTTTAGTTTGTCTAGACAACCACTAGTGGAAAATGGCAATGATGCCAAACTCATGGTGGCACCTACATAATGACACTGAGATCATCAGACTCACATGTGGGTTGGAATCGGACACCACTCTCCTATGATGATTGGAATACCCCTCCTAGAATAGTAGGGTAAACATTTGTCCAAGTAGAGAATGGCAGTGGTGCCAATCTCTTATTAGGGCCTAAGAAATGGCATTGAGAAGCCTAAAATCACATGTGCATCCTTCTATGTAGTCATCACTGTCTCCGCTATGTAGAGATCATATGGAATTGTGTCAATCTCTTTGGAGAATGCCACCAGTTGAGAATGGTAGTGGTGCCAATCTCATACCATGACTTGAAAACATGCACAAGGAATCCTAAACTCACATGTGCATTGGCACTTTTGCCATTATCCTACTGTAGCCAATAAAATTAGTGGAATGTCAATCTATAGGTTCAGTCTGTCTAAACTACTACTAGCGGAGAATGGCAGTGATGCCAATCTCATGCTTGCAACTACATGATGACACTGAGATCATCAAACTCACATGTGGAATGGAATAGGACACCACTCTCCTATGATCACTGGAATACCCCTCCTAGAATAGTAGGCTAAACATTTGTACAAGTGGAGAATGGCAGTGGTGCCAATCTCTTATTAGGCCCTAACAAATGGCATTGAGAAGCCTAAACTCACATGTGCAGAGATCATATGGAATTGTGTCAATCTCTGTGGAGAATGCCACCAGTGGAGAAGGGAAGTGGTGCCAATCACATACCATGTCCTGAAAACATATAAAGGAATCCTAAACTCACATGTGCATTCTTCTATGTAGTGATCACTGTCTCCGCTGTGTAGAGATCATATGGAATTGTGTCAATCTCTGAGATCATCAGACTCACATGTGGAATGGAATAGGACACCACTCTCCTATGATCACTGGAATACCCCTCCTAGAATAGTAGGGTGAACATTTGTACAAGTGGAGAATGGCAGTGGTGCCAATCTCTTATTAGGCCCTAAGAAATGGCATTGAGAAGCCTAAACTCACATGTGCATTCTTCTATGTAGTGATCACTATCTCCGCTGTGCAGAGATCATATGGAATTGTGTCAATCTCTATGGAGAATGCCACCAGTGGAGAATGGCAGTGCTGCCAATCTCATACCATGACCTAAAAACATGCACAAGGAATCCTAAACTGACATGTGCATTGGCACTACCACTAATGGAGAATGGTAGTGATGCCAATCTCATGCTGGCAACTACATAATGACAATGAGATCATCAAACTCACACTACAGCCAATAAATAATCCTACTACAGCCAATAAATATAGTAGAATGTCAACCTACATGTTTAGTTTGTCTAGATTACCACTAGTGGAGAATGGCAGTGATGCCAATCTCATGCTGGCAAATATATAATGACACTGAGACCATCAAACTCACATGTGCATTCTTCTATGTAGTGATCACTGTCTCTGCTGTGTAGATATCATATGGAATTGTGTCAATCTCTGTGGAGAATGCCACCAGTGGAGAATGGTAGCATACCAAGACCTTAAAAATGGCACAAGGAATCCTAAACTCACATGTGCATTGGCACTTTTGCAATTATACTACTACAAGCAATAAAATTTGTGCAATGTATATATACAAGTTTAGTTTATCTAGACTGCCACCAGTGGAGAATGGAAGTGATGCCAATCTCATGCAGATAACTACATAATGACACTGAGACCCTCAAACTCACATGTGGATTGGAATCGGGCACCATTATCCTATGATCCTTGGAATACCCCTCTCAGAATATCAGGGTAAACATTTGTACAAGCGGAGAATGGCAGTGGTGCCAATCTCTTATTGGGCCCTAGACAATGGCATTGTGAAGCCTAAACTTAGAATAGTAGGGTAAACATTTGTACAAGTGGAGAATGGCAGTGGTGCCAATCTCTTATTAGGCCCTAAGAAATGGCATTGGGAATCCTAAACTCACATGTGCATTGGCACAAGGAATCCTAAACTCACATGTGCATTGGCACTTTTGCCATTATCCCACTGCCATTCTTCGCTAGTGGTAATGTGCATTCTTCTATGTAGTGATCACTGTCTCCACTATGTAGAGATCATATAGAATTGTGTCAATCTCTGTGGAGAATGCCACGAGTGGAGAATGACAGCGGTGCCAATCTCATACCATGACCTGAAAACATGCACAAGGCATCCTAAACTCACATGTGCATTGGCACTTTTGCCATTATCCTACTCCGGCCAATAAAATTAGTGGAATGTCAATCTATAGGTTTAGTTTGTCTAGATTACCACTAGCGGAGAATGGCAGTGATGCCAAACTCATGCTGGCCCTAAGAAATGGCATTGAGAAGCCTAAACTCACATGTGCATTCTTCTATGTAGTGATCACTGTCTCTGCTGTGTAGAGATCATATGGAATTGTGTCAATCTCTTATTAGGCCTTGGAATGTCAATCTATAGGTTTAGTTTGTCTAGACTACCACTAGTGGACAATGACAGTGATGCAAAACTCATGGTGGCAGCTACATAATGACACTGAGATCATCAGACTCACAAGTGGATTGGAATCGGACACCACTCTCCTATGATCACTAGAATACCCCTCCTAGAATAGTAGGGTAAACATTTGTACAAGTGGAGAATGGAAGTGGTGCAAATCTCTTATTAGGCCCTAAGAAATGGCATTGAGAAGCCTAAACTCACATGTGCATTCTTCTATGTAGTGATCACTGTCTCTGCTGTGTAGAGATCATATGGAATTGTGTCAATCTCTATGGAGAATGCCACCAATGGAGAATGGCAGTGGTGCCAATCTCATACCATGACCTGAAAACATGCACAAGGAATCCTAAACTCACATGTGCATTGGCACTTTTGCCATTATCCTACTGCAGCTAATAAAATTAGTGGAATGTCAATCTATAGGTTCAGTTTGTCTAGACTACCACTAGCGGAGAATGGCAGTGATGCCAATCTCATGCTGGCAACTACATAATGACACTGAGATCATCAAACTCACATGTGGATTGGAATCAGACACCACTCTCCTATGATCATTGGAATACCCCTCCTAGAATAGTAGGGTAAACATCTATACAAGTGGAGAATGGCAGTGGTGCCAATCTCTTATTAGGCCCTAAGAAATGGCATTGAGAAGCCTGTGTCAATCTCTATGGAGAATGACACCAGTGGAGAATGGCAGTGGTGCCAATCTCATACCATGACCTGAAAGCATGCACAAGGAATGCTAAACTCATGTGTGCATTCTTCTATGTAGTGTTCACTATCTCCGCTATGTAGAGATCATATGGAATTGTGTCAATCTATGTGGAGATTGATATTGTGTATATTTGCTTGCTGTGTTGGTGTAGTTTTTCATAATGCATATATAAATTGCTTCGCCTTGGTTATTTTGTTAATAGAAGTTGCATTGTGGTTGTAATATTTCCTACTACAGTTATGATTTTCTATTATACATTTCATTGTGTCCTTGGTTCTTTTGTTAATAGAACATTGCAAGAATGGCTAGCAAGGGAAAGAGAAAGGTTCAAGAGGTGTCAGTTTATGATGGAGTTAGTTCTGGAAGAGGATGGTTTTTGGATATATACAATAACGAACTCCAAAAACTCCATAAAGTGCATTGTTTTGTGAACATTCAAGGAAAAACTTTTGAAGATGTTGGACAAGTTAAAGAGATGGAGGATACCGAGAAAGACAACGTTCCTTGTCTCAATATTCATACATTGGGAGGCAATGTGTATCAATTGGATCCTAGTTGTTTTGATCATGCGAGGATGAATGCTACTGGGGAGGACACGTTGATATCTAGGGGTTGGATTAATGAGCTAGAAAATTATACCAACCAACAGATATTCGAAAGCTTTGATTTGGTAACAAAAGGGATAAAGCAAGATATAAAAAAGAGTAGAAAAGTTTCGAAAAGAACCAAGAAAAGTGATGTTGAGGGATCAAGCTTTCAAGTGTCTCAGGACACATTGAAAGAGAAGGCTAGAGAGACCGGTGAGGAGGAAACAATAGGTGAGAAGGAAATAAGGTCAGATGGAAAAACAAGCATTGGGGATAAACTAGAGGCTAAAGACAAAGAGACAACTTTAGGAGGAAAATAGGGAGGTATGGGAATAGTCACTGATGGAACTGGAAGTGGAGGTGATGCAATGGGGAGTGGTGAGACACATATAACAGGACATGGTGAGAAATCATCTGAAGCAACTATCATCCTGTATAAGAAAATCTAGCCAAATGTTGACTTTAAGGCACTACAAAAGAAATTGGAAAGGAAGGACACAAGTATGACAGGCTTGATGCAGTACGTAGCGTACTTCCCATTTGGTTTGGAGTTTGAGGTGTTGATCCCAGTGATGAATTGCTTTAGAGCACCAAGCCAATATGTGTATAGGACATTGACCCTCAGCTATGTCAGTGACTTGGTCAAGAGTTTTGCAATGAATGCACGACCTCCTGCAACATGTGCATATCTTATGCCTTACCACATAGGCACAAATACCCGATGTGCAAGGAAGAGATAAAGGTGGAAAAGTTAAAGGAGTATAATTATTGGATTCTTGCAGGGCAGCATTCGATTTATGCTGCAAGGATATTTATAACTAAAGCACATGGAGAAGCCTTCAATCAACGAAAAGGTTTCTATACACGGAGGAAGGCGAGAATTGTTGTCAATGCACCAGTTGAAGCAAGTTGTAAGATATCATCAATGGCCAACATGGAGGCACAGACCGTTTTGAAAAATCAACCATATATCGGTATCTTACAACACCTAAGGGCACAGTGGATTGCATTCGGACGACCAAAGAAACCAGCCCAACTCCTTGTCAAAGGGCATAAAGATCGACAAAGTTGGGATGTGAGTAATAAACTTTGTTTTGTATGCATTTTTTATTTCAAGAATGTTTATGGCTTTGTAAAAGAAATGATAGTACTGTCAATTCCCTGATGTGAGAATGGCACTAGTGCCATTCTTCTAGTTACCAGGTCATGCTTTTGACATGATAATGGGAGAATCGCACTAGTGTCATTATTATCTCTATTACATGATTTGGATTAGAAGAATGTCTAAGATGATTTTGATTTTTTTATATAGAATTTTGTAGGAGTTGCAAGCGTATCGATGGGCACAAACTTTGCTACCAAGGACACACACATGGTCACATACGATGATGACATCTACGAACAATGGATTAGGATTTTGACATTGGTGAAGTAGGGTGATCTTGAGGGTCGAAATCCCACAATAACATATATGAGGTGTCTGCTAGGATTGGAAGACGAAGATGTACGTGCACTTCAAGCAGAGATTGAGTCTAAAGAAATAGTCTTGGTCAAGTCAAGCAAAGACAAGGACTCCATTGAAATGTCTCAATGGGCAATGGAGATTAAGCATGATAGAGCCCTGGAAGAAGCGATCATGAAGGAGTTCAACTCACGTCACCCTTCGCCCCAACATCAAACATGGGATGCCCTTGCAACTTACTTCAAAATTGATTCAATTGTTTTATCAGACCTTCAAGGGTTCATGTGAGTCATGGGTCAAAGAGAAGCTGCAAGTTGGCAAGTCCACACCTGATTTCCCAAAAGCTGCGTCAATCTATGTTGATTGGGTGATTAGTTCAATAGAGGGTATCAAGTCTACATCGCAGTCTTGTTTTCCTTGGACAATTATTCAAGTGAACATGGAGATGGAGGGGGAGAGCTTTCTAACACGTCACTCCAAGGGACAACTTCCAATCAGCTTGTGTGTGCTTGACACCTCAGAGGGATCTGCCAAAGGCATGTGTTGGGATAAGGCTGCCTTCAAGAAGTTGCTCTGTGGCTTAATGGAGACCGTTGCCACTCCATCACAGTATGTATTGCTATCATTTATGACAATGATAGAGATGGTAAATGTCAAGGAAGCAATGATAGAGGTTCGATTTTGGCATAGAAGGTTTGTGGGTGTTATCCATGAATCGGATAGTGCACAAAAGGGTTTGTCTGAGACCTTCTGTTTTTTGTCATTTGTCAGCTCACATGATGGGTTTGATGGATTTGAGCACATGTTAGAAATCACAAGGCCATACACAATAATTGAGGACAATATTCTTTATTCTAATGAGGGTGATGAGTATGGAAAAGAGGCGGTTGTGAAGCATGGCATCATCAAGGAGTGCGTCAGGTGCTATTGTAGTAGGGAACATGAAGTTGTTGTTGACATCTTTACTAATGGATGTGTGGCATTACAAGCATTGTCAAGCAAAAGAAAAGTGATCTCGCTGATGAAGACATCCCAACAGGTGACAGAGGTCGAGGCTATGTGTGTGGCACATGCATCAAATAATCCCCATATTAAGATTTGGTCTAGCAATGAGAGGCCTCAGATTGAGACACATAGAGCTGATTCACCTATCGATGAAGGAATTAAAGAGGGTGAGCATCACATTGAATACTTGCGACCTTTAACTGAAGCAGATCTTGAAGCTATCCCAAAGATTACATTGGAAGATTTGGAGCAAGGTCTTTAGCTACTCATTTATGCCTTGTGTATTCAGTTTCAAAATAATATGACTTTTATGGATTTTCTCGATTGCACATACTCTCATCATATCAAAGATATTAAACATTAGGTATGATAAAATTGTGTGACATAATGACATGGGGAATGGTACTAGTGTCATTCTCCCTATGTTGGGTTATACGTACGAGGTACTATTAACATTTTATGTGACCTCATATGGAGAATGGCACTAGTGCCATTCTCTCTTTGTGGTTATGTAGAAATGGTAATACTGTTATGTTCCTTTCTTGAATCTATGTTAGTTGAAAGCATTACAGAAATTAAAAATTGTATAATATTAACTATGCTACCAAAGTTTTGATTTGGATGCTTTCTACAAATCTATTGGACCAAAGTAATACAGTATCTATGCTTTCAGATCATGCATTGTACATTTCTTTTGGGACATGGGGGGAGGCACTAGTAGTATTCTCTCCTCCCAATGAGGGTATAGAGAAAGGCACTAGTGGCATTCTCCATAACCTTATATGTAAAATGGCACTAGCACCACCCCAAGAGAAGAATGGCACTATTGCCATTCTCTCTATGAGTTCAGAGACAAAGGTTGCACTATTTGCACTCTCAATTGACCTTTAGAGAGATTGGCACTTTTGCCATTCCCCAAAAATACAATGGAATCAGTGAACGATGATGGATAATGTTCATACTTTATTGTTATTTATTAGTTTCATATGCTTTTGTGCTTCGACATTGTTGAATACACTCTAAAGAATCAAAATATTTCTATATTCCTCAACTTCCACAGGGACCAATGATGCATGGAAGGATGTGGAGACATCAAATGTAGAGGACAACATACCACCCAAAATGGGGACTATCAATTACACGATGGATACACGAGGTATAGAAGAAAACATAACCCCAAAAATGGAAGGAATATCACGAATCCTATACTTTTAGAAGAGAACATGGATGAACGTACTGTCTCAACATTGGGGACAAAACTAGATAATCTTATTGTTGTTGCAAACATGTATGAAACCATAGCACCTGACAATTTGGATGATGAGTCAGAAGCCAGCAACTTCAAGGAGAATTTGGATCTATATCCACATACAATTTCTTTGGATATGCCATGCTTAACAATCATATTAGACTTGAATGGCTTGTTATTAAGTCGCTGCCTATTCAAGTCTCCAATACATCCATCTATTATGCATGGCAAAAATAGTTATATGGTTGTTCATCCTGGGTGCATAGAATTTCTTAAAATCTTGCTACAAAGATTTAATGTAGGTATCTGGGCAACTGCGATGGAGCATAACATACTTGATATGGTAGGAAAGCTGCAAAATTATGCAAATGAGAGCCTCCCTTTCTTTGTTATATGGTCTCAGCAAGGATGCTACACTTACAGTAAGACGAGGATAAATAGGCCTGACAAGGTTGGTGTTGAGGCAATGTTCAAACCCTTAGCAAAAATCTCAAAGGCATTTGGATGTGATGCTAGAAGGACAATCCTTGTTGATGACTCCCCATACAAGGCTTGCATTAGCCCTCCATCAAATTGCATATTTCCTTCAACGTTTGATGTACAAGACAAGGATGATAATATTCTACTGAGAGAGTTGATGCCGTACTTACTACAACTCGATGAGACTAAAGATGTGCGCAGCATGATTGAGACAAATCGGTATAGACAATTACCTGTGATGGAGGGGCATAAGGATTTCAACCTTGTCCAGAAAGTAATTGATGAATGGAGGGAGGAAAATCATGCATGGTCAAGAATGGAATATAAAACAAGAAATCTTCCTCTTGCAGATCAACTAAGAGAGAGGGATATAGGTGGTAGGGCAACCCATGGTGGTGATGGCCAGGTGCCTAAACTCAATGCATCCCAAATAAGACTTTTAAGGAATGCTCCGCAACTCTCTAGCATGAATGCTATGCAAGTTTCTCAATTGGCTATAGACCTAGGGTACAAAGGTCACTATATCAAGAAATACATTGCTAAGGGCTACATAAACCGACTACAGAATGCGTATTTTTCATGAAGGTACATATGTTCAAAGTGTTTTTTGATTTTATCTCAATATATGTAACTGTTGTAGTAGCTAATTTAATTTGTTTTTTGTGATGTAGGTAGATATACGTTCAAATCAAGCTTGAGTAGGTACATACCAGAACGAGATCCATTTGGACCACCAAAGTTACCTATCCCTATCAACGAAGTGTTTTGGATAAAAAATGTGGCTTTCGAGGTGCATGAGTCAACCATTATAGGTGTTGGCTTGGGCTTGTTTGTGCATGGCTCCATCAAGAGAGGGACTACTATTCTCCATTATGGAGGTGACAAGTACTCCTACAGAGATTGGAAGGAATTATGTAGAGTTCATCCAAGGCTAAAGAAGTACTCTATCCAAGAAGACCCTACTGTCCCTATGAAGGATATGGTGCATATTGTTGGTGATGTTCAATATGGCAATGTGGCAGGATTTATTAACAGTAATAGAAATACCAATGTAAAGCCAAATGTTTGTTATGTATTTTCCCCTGATGTTCCACCTTGGTATGACCCCATGATGAACATAGATATTGCAGAATATGGTCACATTTGTATTGAATCCATAGATGATATACATGCAGGAGAGGAGCTATTAGCAGACTATGAGTTTTGAATAACAACATTGTATTTCTTTATACAATCATTACTTATGGGAATTACTACTTTCTTGCCAACTATGTAAATTGGTGCGTAATTGTTGTGTGTGAATAATATGCAAACATGTTCATAACTACATTCATAATGTATTTAGAAGGAGTGTCTCTCATGCCATTCTTTCCGGTGCCATTCTCTTTGGGGCTAGAAATTGAGAGTTTCTTTGGAATCATGATTTATTTCAGGGATTTCAATGGTGTATCAACAAGTTGTTATGTTTTCATCCTAAAGTGTACTTTTTTACTTTGCAATGAGCAATCAACATGACATGTAAAGTTATCGTTTTACAATAATGCTAGTTAGTCCAAACATTGAAAGTGCACAATAAATGATTGTCATTGCCACCTAAATTACATCAAATGCTTGTCATTGCCCATTGATTTTCCATCAACTACATATCTTGCATTCATTCTCCCCAACTACATATCTTGATTTTCCATCAACTACATATCTTACTAAGTTAAAGAGCCTGTGCATTTTCATTTCAATACTCATGGTACACTCTACATTTTGTAAATGTTGTTTTGGAGATTTTCAAATGAGAATGCTCACAACAAAAGCGAGTCTCAATATCAATGGAAATTCCAGAGACTCGCTATTATGAAGGTGTTTTTGAACATCACTATGGCTCACGATATGAATCTAACTCAAATGGGTTTCAAAGTTTATTATTTTTTTGATGATAACGTAGTTTAGACACTGATATTCTATTTATTATTTGAGAATGTAGTTGATATTTCACACTTCATGAATGGCTATCTAGTCTATTTTCACATATTTCTCCTGTTTTTTCATTGAGGGGAGCTACAATTTCTTCCAAAACTGCCATTCTGGGAATTGGGTTTTTCACGAATTGGGAATTGGAAATGGCATTGAGCAGCCTAAACTCACATGCTCATTCTTCTATGTAGTGATCACTGTCTCCGCTGTGTAGAGATCATATGGAATTGTGTCAATCTCTGTGGAGAATGCCACCAGTGGAGAATGGTAGTGGTGCCAATCTCATAACATGACCTGCAAACATGCACAAGGAATCCTAAACTCACATGTGCATTCTTCTATGTAGAGATCACTGTCTCTGCTGTGTAGAGATCATATGGAATTGTGTCAATCTCTGAGTTCATCAAACTCACATGTGGATTGGAATCGGACACCACTCTCCTATGATCATTGGAATACCCCTCCTAGAATAGTAGGGTGAGCATTTGTACAAGTGGAGAATGGCAGTGGTGCCAATCTCTTATTAGGCCCTAAGAAATGGCATTGAGAAGCCTAAACTCACATGCTCATTCTTCTATGTAGTGATCACTATCTCCGCTGTGTAGAGATCATATGGAATTGTGTCAATCTCTTCTTAGGCCTTGGAATGTCAATCTATAGGTTTAGTTTGTCTAGACAACCACTAGTGGAGAATGGCAGTGATGCCAAACTCATGGTGGCACCTACATAATGATACTGAGATCATCAGACTCACATGTGGATTGGAATCGGACACCACTCTGCTATGATCATTAGAATACCCCTCCTAGAATAGTAGGGTAAACATTTGTACAAGAGAATGGTAGTGGTGCCAATCTCTTATTAGGCCCTAAGAAATGGCATTGAGAAGCCTAAACTCACATGTGCATTCTTCTATGTAGTGGTCCTCACTGTCTCCGCTATGTAGAGATCATATGGGATCGTGTTAATCTTTGTGGAGAATGCCAACAGTGGAGAATGGTAGTGGTGCCAATCTCATACCATGACCTAAAAACATGCACAAGGAATCATAAACTCACATGTGGATTGGCAGTTTTGCCATTATAGAATGCAACCAGTGGAGAATGGCAGTGGTGCACAAGGAATCCTAAACTCACATGTGCATTCTTTTATGTAGTGATCACTGTCTCCACTGTATAGAGATCATATGGAATTGTCTCAATCTCTGAGATCATCAAACTCACATGTGGATTGGAATCGGACACCACTCTCCTATGATCACTGGAATACCCCTCCTAGAATAGTAGGGTAAACATTTGTACAAGTGAAGAATGGCAGTGGTGCCAATCTCTTATTAGGCCCTAAGAAATGTCATTGAGAAGTTTAAACTCACATGTGCAGAGATCATATGGAATTGTGCCAATCTCTGTGGAGAATGCCACCAGTGGAGAATGGTAGTGGTGCCAATCTCATACCATGACCTGAAAACATGCACAAGGAATCCTAAAATCACATGTGCATTGGCACTTTTGCCATTATCCTACTGCCATTCTCCACTAGTGGTTGAGAGTTTCTTTGGAATCATGATTTATTTCAGGGATTTCAATGGTGTATCAACAAGTTGTTGTGTTTTCATCCTAAAGTGTACTTTTTTACCTTGCAAAGAGTAAGCAACATGACATGTAAATTTATCATTTTACAATAATGCTAGTCAGTCCAAACATTGAAAGTGCACAATAAATGATTGTCATTGCCACCTAAATTACATCAAATGCTTGTCATTGCCCATTGATTTTCCATCAACTACATATCTTGCATTCATTCTCCTCAACTACATATCTTGATTTTCCATCAACTACATATCTTACTAAGTTAAAGAGCCTGTGCATTTTCATTGCAATACTCATGGTTATTAATTACACTCTACTTTTTTTAAACGGTGTTTTGGAGATTTTCAAATGAGAATGCTCACAACAAAAGCGAGTCTCAATATCAATGGAAATTCCAGAGACTCGCTATTATGAAGGTGTTTTTGAACATCACTATGGCTCACGAGATGAATCTAACTCAAATGGCTTTCAAAGTTTATTATTTTTTTGATGATAACGTAGTTTAGACACTGATATTCTATTTATTATTTGAGAATGTAGTTGATATTTCACACTTCATGAATGGCTATCTAGTCTATTTTCACATATTTCTCCTGTTTTTTCATTTAGGGGAGCTACAATTTCTTCCAAAACTGCCATTCTGGGAATTGGGTTTTTCTCGAATTATCTAATACGGTTTTTTAGTGTCATGCACAACCATGAAAAAACACAGTCCTAGGTGTGTTAATCAAACAAGTACTTATCAGATGGGGGCTCCACTTCACACGCAAGTCCGCTTCAACTACGAAACGTGTTGTTCCCATCGGATATCCTTTGCATGGTCGATCGAGCATTAAATACTATTTTTGCTCTAGTGTCATGCACATCCGTAAAAAAACACGCTGCTAGGTATGATATCCGATCAAGCACTTATGGGATGGGCGTGCCACTTTGCATGGAAGTCCACTCCACCTAGTTGAAGGTGTGGGCAAAGTATTGTGCCCATCGGATATGCTTTGCATTGTTGATCAAGCATAAAACACCGTTTTTTGCCTTAGTGTCATGCACAACAACCATGAAAAAACACGGTCCTAGGTGTGTTATTCAAACAAGTACTTGTCGGATGGGGGCTCCACTTTGCACGCAAGTTTGTTTCAACTACGTTGAGGTGCGTGCAAAGTATTACCACCATCGGATATGCTCTTCATGGTCGATCATGCCTTATATACCATTTTTTCTCTAGTGATATGCACATCTGCAAAACAAACACGCCCTTAGGTGTGTTCTCTGACCAAGTACTTATCGGATGGGTGTGCCTCTTTGAGAACATTTCAATACCACCTAGGTTGAGGCATACGAAAAGTGTTGTGCCCATCGGATATCCTTTGCATGGCCGATCGAGCATTAAATACTATTTTTGCTCTAGTGTGATGCACATCCGTAAAAAAACATGCTGCTAGGTATGTTATCCGATCAAACACTTATGGGATGGGAGTTCCACTTTGCATGTAAGTCAATTCCACCTAGTTGAAGGTGTGTGCAAAGTATTGTGCCCATCGGATATGCTTTGCATTGTCGATCAAGCATAAAACACCGTTTTTGCCTTAGTATCATGCACAACCATGAAAAAACACGATCCTAAGTGTGTTAATCAAACAAGTACTTATCGGATGGGGGCTCCAGTTTGCTCCCAAGTCTGTTTTGACTAGGTTGAGATGTGTGCAAAGTATTTTCACCATCGGATATGCTCTGCATGGTCGATTATGCATTATACAACGTTTTTCCCGTAGTGATATGCACATCTGCAAAAAAACATGCCCTTAGGTATGTTATCTGGCCAAGTACTTATCGGATGGGTGTGCCTCTTTGAGAACATTTCAATACCACCTAGGTTAAGGTGTAGGAAAAGTATTGTGCCCATTGGATATGCTTTGCATGGTCGATCGAGCATTAAATACCATTTTTGCCTTAGTGTCATGCACATCCGTAAAAAAACACGTTGCTAGGTGTATTATCCGATCAAGTACTTATGCGATGGGAATGCCACTTTGCATGTAAGTCAATTCCACCTATTTGAAGGTGTGTGCAAAGTATTGTGCCCATCGGATATGCTTTGCATTGTGGATCAATCATAAAACACCGTTTTTGCCTTTGTATCATGCACAACCATATAAAACACGGCCGTAGGTGTGTTATTCAAATAAGTACTTATCGGATGGGGTCTCCACTTTGCACGCAAGTCTGTTTCAACTATGTTGAGGTGCGTGCAAAGTATTGTCACCATCGGATATGCTTTGCATGGTCGATCACGCATTATACACCATTTTCTCCCTAGTGATATGGACATCCGCAAAAAAACACGCCCTTAGGCGTGTTATCTAACTAAGTACTTATCGGATGGGTGTGCCTCATTGAGAAAATTTCAATACCACCTAGAATGAGGCATACAAAAAGTGTTGTGGCCATTGTATATCCTTTGCATGGTCGATCGAGCATTAAATACTATTTCTGTTCCAGTGTCATGCACATCCGTAAAAAAACACGCTGCTAGGTATGTTATCCGATCAAGCACTTATGGGATGGGCGTGCCACTTTGCATGTAAGTCAATTCCACCTAGTTGAAGGTGTGTGCAAAGTATTGTGCCCATCAGATATGCTTTGCATTGTCGATCAAGCATAAAACACCATTTTTGCCTTAGTGTCATGCACAACCATGAAAAAACATGGTCCTAGGTGTGTTATTCAAGCAAGTACTTATTGGATGGGGGCTCCACTTTGCATGCAAGTCTGTTTCAACTGCGCTGAGGTGCGTGCAAAGTAATATCACCATCGAATATGCTTTGCATGGTCGATCACGCAGTATATACCATTTTTTCCCGAGTGATATGCACATCCGCAAAAAAACACACCCTTAGGTGTGTTATCTGACCAAGTACTTATCCGATGGGTGTGCCTCTTTGAGAACATTCCAATACCACCTAGGTTGAGGTGTACGAAAAGTGTTGTGCCCATCGGATATCCTTTGCATGATCGATCGAGCAATAAATACTATTTTTGCTCGTGTCATGCACATCCGTAAAAAAACTCGGGGGGGTCACTCATCATATGTAACCCTATCATGTGAGTTCAACAGAAGGATATTTTTTATTTCTAAAATTTACAGAAATAAATATACATAAGGGACTATTTTAAATAGTTTTGGAAAAAATTTACAGATTTGTATAGAAAAGGGGTACATTTTATTAATGGAAAATTTACATATAAGGGATTTTAAATATAGGCCTTGAATGCACGTGATATAGAGGGTTTATGCATAGTGACCCCCCCGAGTAAAAAAACACGCTGCTAGGTATGTTATCCGATCAAGCACTTATGGGATGGGAGTGCCACTTTGCATGTAAGTCAATTCCACATAGTTCAAGGTGTGTGCAAAGTATTGTGCCCATCGGATATGCTTTGCATTGTCGATCAAGCATAAATTTTTGCCTTAGTGTCATGCACAACCATGAAAAAACACGGTCCTAAGTGTGTTAATTAAACACGTACTTATCAGATGGGGGCTCCACTTTGCACGCAAGTCCATTTCAACTACGTTGAGGTGTGCACAAAGTATTGTCACCATCGGATATGATTTGCATGGTTGATCACACATTATACACCTTTTTTTTCCTAGTGATATGCACATCCGCAAAAAAACATGCCCTTAGGTGTGTTATCTGACCAAGTACTTATCGGATGGGTGTGCCTCTTTGAGAACATTTCAATACCACCTAGGTTGCAGTGTAGGAAAAGTGTTGTGACCATTGAATATCCTTTGCATGGTCAATCGAGCATTAAATACTATTTTTGCTCTAGTGTCATGCACATCCGTAAAAAAAACACGCTGCTAGGTATGTTATCTGATCAAGCACTTATGGGATGGGTGTTCCACTTTGCATGTAAGTCAATTCCACCTAGTTAAAGGTGTGTACAAAGTATTGTGCCCATCGGATATGCTTTGCATTGTCGATCAAGCATAAAACTCCGTTTTTGCCTTAGTGTCATGCACAATCATGAAAAAACATGGTCCTAAGTGTGTTAATCAAACAAGTACTTATCAGATGGAGGCTCCACTTTGCACACAAGTCCATTTCAACTAGGTTGAGATGCGTGCAAAGTATTGTCACCATCAGATATGCTCTGCATGGTCGATTACGCATTATACAATGTTTTTCCTGTAGTGATATGCACATCTGCAAAAAAACATACCCTTAGGTATGTTATCTGACCAAGTACTTATCGGATGGGTGTGCCTCTTTGAGAACATTTCAAAACCACCTAGGTTAAGGTTTAGGAAAAGTATTGTGCCCATCGGACATGCTTTGCATGGTCGATCGAGCATTAAATACCATTTTTGCCTTAGTGTCATGCACATCCGTAAAAAAACACGCTGCTAGGTGTGTTATATCCGATCAAGTACTTATGAGATGGGAATGCCACTTTGCATGTAAGTCAATTCCACCTAGTTGAAGGTGTGTGCAAAGTATTGTGCCCATTGGATATGCTTTGCATTGTCGATCAAGCATAAAACGCCGTTTTTGCCTTTGTGTCATGCACAACCATATAAAAACACGGCCGTAGATGTGTTATTCAAATAAGTACTTATCAGATGGGGGCTCCACTTTGCACACAAGTCTGTTTCAACTACGTTGAGGTGCGTGCAAAGTATTGTCACCATCGGATATGCTTTTCATGGTCGATTACACATTATACACCATTTTTTCCCTAGTGATATGGACATCCACAAAAAAACATGCCCTTAGGTGTGTTATCTAACCAAGTACTTATCCGATGGGTGTGCCTATTTGAGAACATTTCAATACCACCTAGGTTGAGGCATACAAAATGTGTTGTGCCCATCGGATATCCTTTGCATGGTCGATCGAGCATTAAATACTATTTTTGTTCTAGTGTCATGCACATCCGTAAAAAAACACGCTGCTAGGTATGTTATCCGATCAAGCACTTATGGGATGGGCATGCCACTTTGCATGTAAGTCAATTACACATAGTTGAAGGTGGGTGCAAAGTATTGTGCCCATCGGATATGCTTTGCATTGTCGATCAAGCATAAAACAACGTTTTTGCCTTAGTGTTGCACAACCATGAAAAAACATGGTCCTAGGTGTGTTATTCAAACAAGTACTTATCAGATGGGGGATCCACTTTGCATGCAAGTCCATTTCAACTATGTTGAGGTGCGTGCAAAGTATTGCCACCATCGGATATGCTTTGCATGGCCGATCACGCATTATACACCATTTTTTCTCTAGTGATATGCACATCCGTAAAAAAACACACCCTTAGGTGTGTTATCTGACCAAGTACTTATCGGATGGGTGAGCCTCTTTGAGAAAATTTCAATACCACCTTGGTTGAGGTGTACAAAAAGTGTTGTGCCCATCGGATATCCTTTGCATGGTCGATCGAGGATTAAATACTATTTTTGCTCTAGTGTCATGCACATCCACAAAAGAACACGCCCTTAGGTGTGTTATCTGACCAAGTACTTATCGGATGGGTGTGCCTCTTTGAGAACATTTCAATACCACCTAGGTTGCAGTGTAGGAAAAGTGTTGTGGCCATCGGATATCCTTTGCATGGTCGATCGAGCATTAAATACTATTTTTGCTCGTGTCATGCACATCCATAAAAAAACACACTGCTAGGTATATTATCCAATCAAGCACTTATCGGATGGGCGTGCCACTTTGTATGTAAGTCAATTACACCTAGTTGAAGGTGTGTGCAAAGTATTGATCCCATTGGATATGCTTTGCATTGTTGATCAAGCGTAAAACACTGTTTTTGCCTGTGTCAAGCACATTTGTAAAAAAACACGATCCTAGGTGTGGTATCGGATCAAGTACTTATCTAACCAACACGCCACTTTTCATGCAACTCAATAACACCTAGGTTGAGGTGGGTGCAAAGTATTGTGCCCATCAGATGTACTTTGCATGATATATCACGTATTAAACTCCGTTTGTGCCTCAATGTCATGCACAACCATAAAAAAGCACGCTTTTAGGTGTGTTATCTGACCAACTGCTTCTCAGATGGGTGTACCACTTTGCATGCGATGCAATACCACAATTGTTGAGACTCATGAAAAGTATTGTGCCCATCAGATATGCTTTTCATTGTCGAACAAGCATTAAACGCTGTTTTGGCCTTAGTGTCATGCACAACCGTCCAAAAAACGCGAATGTGTTATTTGACTAAGTACTTATGGGATGGGCACGCCACTTTGCATGTAAGTCAATAATACCTAGGTTGAGATGTGTGCAAAGTATTGTGATGATATCATATGCATTGCATTGTCGATTAAGCATAAATCAACATTTCTACCTTAGTGTCATGGACACACTACTACACACGCATCCTATTGCGACGTTTACGTACCGACGATTAGCGCCCGCTTAGCGTTAATCGTCGGTATAAAAATCGGGTGTCGTAAATCGTCGCTATATAGCGACTTTTAAGAATCGTCGCTATATAGCGACGTTAGTAATAGTCGCTATATAGCGACTATAAAAGGTCGCTATATAGCGACTTCTATTAAAGTCGCTATATAGCGACTTTTAAAGGTCGCTATATAGCGACACTGAGACTATATTATAGCGACGTTTTACAGAGAGGTTTTTTTTTTTTTTTAAGTCTTAAAATTTATTTTCTTCCAATGACAAAATTTTTTAAATTTTCATACATGTTTGAGCTCATAGAGAAATAAAAAATGAGAGCATGTACATCAAGCCTTTGAAGCTCATATATTCATGTCCAAGTTGGAGATGAGAAAAATCAAATTAAATAAGAGCATTTACATCAACTGTTTCATCTTGAGCCAAGTCTAAGGCGCCAAGTAAGTCTATCTCCAACTCTATACCGAGTTGATCTCCTATATCATCATCGTACTCTAGCATCGTACGTTCACCTAAAAGTATTTGATCATCTTCTTCAATTAAGCTTAAGTGTGGTGATCGATCTTGACGATTGTTGTCTTCCTCGTCAATATCGTGATCTCCATCCTCCTCCCGTGCGATGTCATTATGCGCATCTTCCTCTTGCCTCATATGGTGATCTACATCTTCTTCGCTAGATTCATCAATTGGATCCGGATTTGGTAGTGGCATCTCCATATCCACATCTCGATCTTCAAAAATCTGCTTACTTCGTGGCGCAACTTGGATCACGTACCACCATCTTGGATCAGAACGATCCGGATGAAAAACCACCTATATTGAAGATGAAAAATCACGTGCCAAATGTCGTCAATTATATATATATCAATGGACTTAAAAAACGAAAGCTTCGACTAATTAAATCATTAGTATGCACCTGCTCACAGTGCTCGGGAAGAACAAAAGTATCACTTTCATCGGTCCAATGTTTGGTGGAGTCTATTGCAAAGAGACCGCTACCATCTTTTCTCATAGTTGCATGGGGACCGTTGTAAGTAGTTCTAAACCATTTTACATCAAGAATGAAAATAGTAAATCGTCTGAAATCAATTTCATAGATGTCGCGTATGGTTCCACAATAATCCAACTGTGAGGAGAGAAGATTGGTATCCGAAGCACTTGCTCGGCTATCTTGTGTGAAGTTAGCCATGACTCCACAATCATACGTGACTCTCTTTGAATCGATGCGTTCTATGCGAAAATGTCGTCCATATGACCATAATGCACTGTACTTTTTGTACTGTAAAAGAGCATCATTAAAACAATGAAGATGCACCTATTTTATAGCATATATTGCCACAAATAATTACTTAATTACATCAAGAGATAAGAAACTTACATGCACCATACATCCAGATGATAACTCCCGCTCGCGCTCGTTTATTGTCTCTCCATCACGTTCGGCTTTACGTATAGCTAGTTGTAGCCAATGAAGTGACATGTGAGTAGGGAGAAGAGCCAGATCTCGTGGATATGGTTGTGATCGCCTGTACATTACTCTGAATCTCGTCCTTGCATTTATTCTTTCTGCTTTGGCCACTTCATATCTCTCAATCCACTTCTGCATCTCAGGGCTATTGAGGATACAAAACTTATTGAATTTCTCCATTTGCTCTTCGCTCATCTTTCTTTCAATCCCTTTTCCTTGGGGGACCTCGCCAATGATGCGATCATCATCCTTGTTGTGCCAAGCTTGCGGCATATCAGGATCCGTGGATGCAAGAAACTCTGTGATATATACTAATGACTCTTGCACAAGCCATCCCTCTGCCATACTTGCTTCTGGTCTTGCTCTTTGTCTTACAAACCCCTTTAAAGTTTTCATAAACCGCTCGAGAAAAAACATCCATCGATTATGAACGGTACCTGCTATAGCCACCTCATCAACTATGTGCACAAGCAAGTGGACTTGAGTTGTCATAATGCTTGAGGGAAAGTGCTTCTCAAGCAAGCATACGGCTTCGATGGATTCCACCCTAGCCTTCTCGATGCTCGATATAGAGATCTCTTTTTGAGATATCCACCTATTTCACATGTCCATGCATATGTAAGATATTTGAGATATCCACCTATTTCACATGTCCATGAAGAAAATAGATAATGCGAATTGATAGTAAGCATACCTCACAATACCACAGATCTTGAATATAGCATTTCTAACATCTTCTTGTAAGCACCCTTTTATTGTAATTGGAAGGATGAACTATCAAAGCAACAATGAAATCATGTCAACAATATAACATAATAATAATTACGCTAATGCATCACTATTATCGGTACACTAATTCTACTTAGAATACCTGTAAGACCTTGTGCCAATCATGGGACTTGAGGCCACTAAGCTTATTGTCCTTTGAAAATGCTCCTTTCAAGCAACGCATGTACCCTGTCGGTGTTTGAAAAGAGGCAATGTCTGCCTTGATCGCTGCCTCCTCCCTCGTAGAGAGGATCCACGTTGCTTTCGGGAGGACAACTTTTCCTGAAGCATGCACTTGGGGCCACAAACGAGACATCCTATTCATAGCACGCAAGTCTTCTCGCACTCCTCTCGAGTCCTTGGAACCAACCAAGTGTGCCCAAATGGTAGCCCCCACATTCTTAAAGATATGCATGGGATCCAAGAGATGATTGATTTGTAACTGACCCCAATAAGGAAGCTCGTGAAAGATCGATAGCCTCTTCATACCAGGAGGAGGTTCCTCTCCATTCTCCCTCCAAGCTTGAATCCAATCACTTGCTTTTAAATATGATGGTGGTGGATCAAGCTGACCTCCACGTGCGAGATGGTCGAGCGGAAGGTATCGAGCATGACCTTCATAAACATTTTTCCTCATGTGTTTGGAGTAGCGTGCAAGCGATTTCAGAGCGGGTCCACAAACAGGACAAGCATGGTACCCACTTGTAGCAAGCCCTGCACGCGTGCATGAATATGTTAGTACAAGACATGCGTGCAAAAGAGAGTAAAAAAAGCATAATCCCTCATTGTACATGTAAAGACATAACCACGTACCTGCGCACTCTCCATATCCTGGGTAGTCATGCATGGTCCACATCAAGATACCCCTGACGGAAATATCATTGGTATGCCTAGGAGCTCTGGAAATATCAAAGACCTGCACTCCTCTCCATAATATCTGTAACTCCTCTATCAAAGGTGCCATGTACACGTCCATGTTTCTTGCCTTGTACTTTCCTGGCACAAGTAGTGCAAGCATGAGGTGTCCCTTTTTTATTGTTAGCCATGGTGGGATATTGTAATTCACCACGACTATGGGCCATGTCGACCAAGATGTCGAGCGTAACCCGAAAGGATTCACGCCGTCCATGGCTAGCCCAAGATGTAAGTTGCGTGGCTCTCTCGCAAAGTCCGGCCACTGATTATCTATGTGCTTCCAAGCCGCACAATCTGCGGGAATCCTCAATGTGTGATCAGTGGACCGATGAGATGCATGCCATGTCATCAACTCCGCTATGGATTTGCATCGAAACATGTGTTGTATTCTTGCAATGATGGGAAAGTGTCTTAAGACCTTTACCGGTATCCTCTCACCCTGCAAGTCATCTCTATATCGTTGTTCCCCACACTTTGGACAACTAGCCAAATCTCCATGCTCACGACGAAAGAGAATACAATCATTACGGCAAGCATGGATGGTATCATAATCCATACCCACCATTGTTAGCATCTTTTTCGCTTCATCTCTTGATGCGGGCATGGTATTTGGTGCAGGCAACATCTTTTGGAGCAACCTATGACAAAGACACTATCCAAATGATGATTCTCAAAACAAACAATATCCAAATAATGAGTCAATCAAATTAATGCAAGGGCTAACCTCATTAAGGCCGAGACACTTGTATCCGACCACCCATACTGTACTTGTAGATTCAAGATTGAGAGACAAGCACGTAGTTTAGACATCCTGGCACCCTCGTACAATTGTGTTGATTGCAACTCTCGCATTTTCACCTCAGACTCTGACATCACGTGTACGTGGGATGTAGTGCCCCTAAAAATGGAATCCATCATGTCGACCATACCCTCGTCGTCATCTGGGAGACTATAGTCTTGTTGAAAGTGAGAAGGTATATGCGTACCCTCGTCACCCTCGTCATCCTGTCATAAGCTCATTCGTGTAAATAGAAGATCTTCTAATTCCGGGTATACAATAAGATTGCGAACTTAAATAGCTTTGACTTACCGATGATCCATCAACATGTGCAACACCAACGGGGGGTACTGGTTCCGGCTCCTCCCCATACATCCGCAAGTGGCGCATGATAATACGACGTTGATGTCGTACTTCTCGCTTGCAATGAGTGCAATGACAATATAACCTCTCCGTAAGCCACTTCGTGCTCCCGGGCGTTGGCGCATCATCGGATGAGCTTCCACTCGTCCCTTCCATCTACACTTATAAAACCAAAACATAAGCATGAAGAGGAGATGTACACAATTATGAGCATAGCATGTTTAATTTGAGCTTCTCTTGAGGCTATATAAAAAGAATGACATCGCTATATAGTAAGGATTGAAACAAAAAATCCTATATAGTAAGGCTGTGTAGTAAGAGGAGATATTGACAATTATAGGCATAGCATGTTTGAGTCACAAGAGGCCTCATTAAAAAACAAACAGTAAGCGTCGCTATATAGCGACGCTCTGTTCCGTCGCTATATAGCGACGTTTTTAATTGAAAGCGTCGCTATATAGCGACGTTTTCAATTAAAAACGTCGCTATATAGCGACGAATAAGCGTCGCTATATAGCGACGCTGTGGGTTAAAACCCGAAACGGCGAAACCCGCGGCGTTTTGCTCAAAGCTTTCCTAATCTCTAAACTAAGCTCTCCAAAATCTCCTCCCACCTATTTTCACTGACCTCCCATCTATTCCAAGCAACCTCCTACCCTATTTCCCACTCCTCACCCTCCTCCTACCTCTTGTGCACCCTCTCTCTCCTCTTTCCCTCTTTGGTTTCCAGAAAGAAAGTTCTTCAAAAGGTGAGTTTTTTTCAACAATGTAGGTTGTTTGTTTGTTAGCTTTGGTTTTCTGAGTGTTTCTACTTGTATTGCTAAAGTTTTAAACTAGTTTTCATGCTTGATTAGAAAGGATTCAAACAAAAAACGAAATTTCAAGAAAGAAAGAAAGAAACTCACCTCTTCTTTCTGTATTTCTCTTCCTTCTCTTCCTTCTCTTCTCCTCAATCTCCTCCTTTCCTTGTCTCCTCAATCTTCTCTTTCCTTGTCTCCTTTCAAGAAGTTGCTTTTGTGATCTCCTCTTTCCACTAACATCTTATTTGAAAAAATGGGTTGTTTTCTCTGTTTTGTAGGGCCAGTCCACTACACCGAGCGGGACATAGTCTCTCTTTTGTGGGCCCAGTCCACTACACCGAGCGGGACATACTTTTACAGGTAAGTGCTTCCTCTTCTTTCCATTTAAGCTTTTTGTTATTTGCATTTGCTTGCAGCTAGCGCCTTAAGCGCTAGCTGCAGTGATGGGCGTAGGAACCCTCTCTTCCCCCTTCTCTTTTTCTCATTTTCCCCCTTCTCTTTTTTCCCTCTTCTCTTATTCTCTCTTTCCCCCTCTCTCTTTTCCCTTCTCTCTTTCCTTTCCCCCTTATTCTCTATTTCCGCATCCCTCTTATTCTCTTATGCTTATGCTTCTCTCATTCCGCATAAGCTCCTCCTCTATTTCCGCATGAGCATAAGCATGAGCTTATGCTTATGCTTATGCATAAGCATAAGCATAAGCATAAGCTCATGCTTATGCTCATTCATGAGCATGAGCTTATGCGTAACTTTCCGCAAGAGCTTATGCGGAAATAGAGAATGAGAGAAGCATATGCTTCTCTCATTCTCTTTTTCCGCATAAGCTCCTTCTCTCATTCCGCATAAGCTCCTTCTCTATTTCCGCATGAGCATAAGCATGAGCTTATGCTTATGCTTATGCTTATATGCATAAGCATAAGCTCATGCTTATGCTCATGCGGAAATAGAGAAGGAGCTTATGCGGAATGAGAGAAGGAGCTTGTCATGAGCTTATGCGCAAGTTTCCGCAAGAGCTTATGCGCAAGTTTCCGCAAGTGCTCCTTCTCTTTTTCCGCATAAGCTCTTTCTCTCATTCCGCATAAGCTCCTTCTCTATTTCCGCATGAGCATAAGCATGAGCTTATGCTTATGCTTATGCATAAGCATAAGCATGAGCTTATGCTTAAGCTCATGCTTATGCTTATGCTTAAGCTCATGCTTATGCTTAAGCTCATGCTTATGCTTATGCATCATGCTTATGCTTATGCTCATGCTCATGCTTATGCTTAAGCTCATGCGGAAATAGAGAAGGGGCTTATGCGGAATGAGAGAAGGAGCTTGTCATGAGCTTATGCGCAAGTTTCCGCAAGAGCTTATGCGCAAGTTTCCGCAAGTGCTCCTTCTCTTTTTCCGCATAAGCTCCTTCTCTTTTTGCGCATAAGCTCCTTCTCTCATTCCGCATAAGCTCCTTCGCAAGTTTCCGCATGAGCATAAGCATGAGCTTATGCTTATGCTTATGCATGAGCTTATGCTTATGCTTATGCATAAGCATAAGCATAAGCTCATGCTTATGCTCATTCATGCTTATGCTTATGCTTCTCTCATTCTCTCATTTCGCATAAGCTCCTTCTCTTATTCCGCATGCAATTTTCCGCAAGTTTCCGCATGAGCTCCTTCTCTTATTCCGCATAAGCTCATGACAAGCTCCTTCTCTCATTCCGCATAAGCTCCTTCTCTATTTCCGCATGAGCATAAGCATGAGCTTATGCTTATTCATGAGCATGAGCTTATGCGGAAGTTTCCGCAGGAGCTTATGCGGAAATAGAGAATGAGAGAAGCATATGCGGATCTCATTCTCTTTTTCCGCATAAGCTCTTTCTCTCTTTCCGCATAAGCTCTTTCTCTTTCTCTTTTGCGTGAGCATATGCGGAAATAGAGAATGAGAGAAGCTTATGCTTCTCTCCTCCTCTATTTTCGCATATGCGGAAACATGAGCATAAGCTCATGCTCACCCATGAGCATAAGCATAAGCTCATGCGGAAAAAGAGAAGGAGCTTATGCGGAAATAGAGAATGAGAGATGCTTCTCTCCTTCTCTTTTTCTGCATAAGCTCCTTCTCTTTTTCCGCATGAGCATAAGCATGCGGAAACTCATCCTTCTCATGCTTATGCTCATGCATGTGCATGAGCTTATGCTTAAGTTTCCGCATAAGCTCATGCACATGCGTGAGCTTATGCGGAAATAGAGAATGAGAGAAGCATAAGCTCATTCTCTATTTTTGCATAAGCTCATTCTCTATTTCCCACTCTATTTCCCCCTTCTCTCATTTCCCCCTTCTCTCATTCTCTATTTTCCCTCATCTCTTTCCCTTTCTCTCATTCTCTATTTCCTCGTTCTCATTCTTTTCTTTCCTTTACATCTTCTTTCCCTCTTATCTTTCCCTCTTCTTTCCCTCTTTCCTTTCCCTCTTCTTTCCTTTCCCTCTTCTTTCTTCTTGCCTATGCCTATGCCTATGAGAATGCTCATGTTTGTTTATTTGTTTTCTGTTTTCGTGTTTGTGTCTATGTTAGACATGGGATCACGTCGCTCATCCGACGAGTACGGACAGCCTCGCAGGAGGAGAGCTCACGATCTATATGCTCCAGAGGACTTTGATTCCTCTCAGGCGACTACCCCGAGGACTACCCCTGGTCCGACTCCTCTCGGTCCTAGCACTGTGACTACCCCTGGTCCGACCCCTCTTCCACGTAGCACTGCCACTACCCCTCAGGGGACTCCTTTGCTAGCCGCGCATGGATTTGTTGGGACTCCCGACGAGTTTGTAGCGCAGATGAGCGATGAGGAGGCAGCGAGATTCTTCTCTCTGCTCTCTCAGAGGACCTCCGCAATTCCTTCCCCTACACCGACGGG
Source organism: Dipteris shenzhenensis (assembly GCF_047967505.1). Taxonomy (NCBI): domain Eukaryota; kingdom Viridiplantae; phylum Streptophyta; class Polypodiopsida; order Gleicheniales; family Dipteridaceae; genus Dipteris; species Dipteris shenzhenensis. The sequence goes on from NC_141597.1 coordinate 10,315,709, forward strand.
TGGACGTACAGCCCAGCCATCCCCTCGCGCCCCTTCGACCGCGGGATCATCACCTGCGCATGCCTCCCGCAAGGGAAGGAAGAGTAGGATGGGCGGCTCATGTTGTGCTGACTTAGGAGATGTAGACGAGTCAGCACACTCACGCTCCTTTAGGTCTCCACTTGGTCCGGAGACACAGTATCAGTCGGGTCCCTTTCCCTCTCCTACTCCCACAGCTACTCCTCGATCCGGAAGCGGTCGCGCAGCTTCCACTCCTTCAGACTCTGCTACCGTCAGTCCCCCTTACTCATCAGGGGATCTCTCCTATCAAATCACATCTGCCGGAGAGATAATAGAAGACAAAAAGGGCAAAGCAGTGATGGCCGCCATGAGGCGGTTGATGAGTCATCACTTCAAGAGCGGCATAAATATCGATTGGCGGTATCAAGATGGCCAAAAGAAGCAGGCGGTGATCGATGAGTTAAAACTCAGATTTCCTAATCCGCCAAATGTGGAGTTTAATAACAGTTATATGCTCGAGCGCATGGGTTTGGTCCTAAAGCATCGCAGATCAACCATGCGTACTTCCATTACAAAGGGGTTGTCTAAACCCAGCTGGGCAGACAAAGCTGATTGGAAGTTCTTGAAGAAGCAGAATAGGGACCATCCTGAAATGTTCGAGGGTCAGAGGAGGGCTGCGAAGAGACGGCTGGATGTCGTAGGTACTTCGCACTTTGGTGCAGGTGGACGGTATGCGTTCGAGGCAACCGTGGTAAGTTTACTTCTTTCCATTTAATGTATTGTTCTATTTGTTTTACTTACATATTACATGCACTTTAGCTAACTCTAACTCTCGTAAATTGGATCCACAGCAAGCTGCGATGGGTCGTCTTCCTACGGATGCAGAGACGCGGCGCGCATTTCGGATAGGAACCAAACCGTGGTTCATTGAGCAAGAGGCAATGGGAGCGACAGTCGATTGGGCTGAGGTGGCTGCTCGCACGGTATAAGTTTACTCCTGCTTGTAATCTCACTTTTTAATTTAAGTTCCAATCTAATTTTCGATTTATTTGGTTCAGTCTCAGGGTCAAAGCTCAAGCGTCCCATCATCAGAGACGAGCGATCAACAGGGGCAAGGATCGGACGCAGGTGCCGATGACGAAGGAGAAGACGCAGGTGTCGGGGACGAGGGAGAAGATGCAGGTGCCGAGGACTAGGGAACAGCCCAACAAGACGATTCGGATTCGGATTCGGATTAGTAGTGGTAGTAGCATTTTTCATATCCGCTCGTTAGAGCCATTTTGTATCGCCCTTTCACAGGGTAATTTTGTTTCAAACACAGTTGTATATGTATATGCATTTCTTCCTCATCGTTCACAAGAACAATTTTGTATCACCCTGCAAGCAAGGGAAATTTTGTTATAAAAAACTTTCTTTTGTAATTACAAAAAAAAGAAAAAGGTTAGTGGGGCTAAACAGGGCTTCCTTTTGGCCCTGTTTAGCCCCACTAACCATTTTTTTTACCTTCTGTTAATCGTCGCTATATAGCGACGTTTACCAGTGTCGCTATATAGCGACGATTAACAGAGTCGCTATATAGCGACGTTTATATCGTCGCTATATAGCGACGATTACATCGTCGCTATATAGCGACGATTAACAGCGTCGCTATATAGCGACGGTTTATAGCGACGCTCCTTTTCCGACGATTATAACGACTTTTATAGCGACCTTTGCGCCCGTGAAAAAAAAAATTTTTAATGTAAAAAGCGTCGGTATTTCCGTCGGAAAATGGCCTATGCCTTGTAGTGACAACCACCAATAAATACATGGTCCTAGGTGTGATATTCTAAAAAGTACTCGTCAGATGGGGGAGCCACTTTGCAAGAAAGTCAATTTTAACTAGGTTGATGTGCATGCACAATATTGTGTCTATCGGTTATGCTTTGCATGGGGGATCACACATTATACACCATTTTCCCCCTAGTGTTATGCACATCCATCAAAGAACACGCTTTTAATAGGTATATTATCATACCAAGTACTTATTGAATGGGCGTTCCACTTTGCATGGAATACCATACCACTGCTTTTGAGGCATGTGCAAAGTATTGTGCCCATCGGATATGCTTTACATGGTAGACTGAGTATTAAATACCGTTTTTGGCCTTGGTGTCATGTACAACCGTCAAAAAACACGATCGTAGGTGTATTTTTCAAACAAGTACGGATGGGGATGCCACTTTGCACATAAGTCAATATTTCCTAGGTTGAGGAATGTGCAAAGACTTGTATCCATTGGATATGCTTTGCATAGTCGATCTCACATTATACACCTTTTTGTTCCTAGTGTTATGCACAATCGTCATAAAATACGTTTGGAGGTGTGTTATCCAAACAAGTACTTATGGGATGGCTGCACCACTTTGTATGCAAGTCAATACGACCTAGGTTGAGGTGTGTACAAATTTTTGTGCCCATCGGAGAAATGTAGATGCGATAATATTAGAAAATTCTCGGTATGTGTATATGTGTGTGTGTGTGGCAAACAATTTTGATACAACAAAGTAAACACCTACTGCACAAATTATGCACTTCATACCTTGAGTAAATAAACTTGTTGATGAGGATAAATACGCCCTTGAATAAAAGCACAGTTGTTGTATGACCACAATAGGATCGCTTTGACACCTGTGATTTTGCCCACATGTAAGTTTGCAAATAGTATAAAAAATCATATAATAATATATTAATAGTTTGCAAATGTGTATAGCAAGAGAGTAATGGGAAGTGGAAGTGGGAGTGAGGAGGGAGGAGTGGAATGGGAGAGGGAAGTAATAGGGGTGTATGACAATAAGTATAAAAAATAGTATAATAATATATTAATAGTTTTCAAATGGCAAGTGAGTATGGGAAGTGGAAGTGAGAGTGGGGAGGGAAGAATGGAATGGGAGAGGGGAAGGTAATAGGGGAGTAGGATAATAAGGGAGTGAAATGAGTGAGGGGAGTTAATAGGGGATGAAAAAGAGGAGGGTGAGATGGGGAAATATGGGATTTTGGGAAATGGGAGGAGTATGGGACGTGGTGGAAATGTGGGATGGGAGTGGTGGCAATGGGGGAGGAAGAAGAAATGGATGGGGGGAGGGCTAATGGAAGATTGGGATGAGGGATGGGGGTCCAATGGGAGAGGGGGAGTAATGGGAGCCAATGGGAGAGGGGATAAATGAAAAGCCAATAGGAGAGAGGGGAGGAATGGAAAGCCAATAGGAGAGGAGGAGGAAAACCTAATTTTTCTTATATATAGTCTTCCTTCTTCATTCATTCTCCCCTCATTGATGGGAGTGGTGGCAATGGGGGAGGAAGAAGAAATGGATGGGGGGAGGGCTAATGGAAGATTGGGATGAGGGATGGGGGTCCAATGGGAGAGGGGGAGTAATGGGAGCCAATGGGAGAGGGGATAAATGAAAAGCCAATAGGAGAGAGGGGAGGAATGGAAAGCCAATAGTAGAGGAGGAAAACCTAATTTTTCTTATATATAGTCTTCCTTCTTCATTCATTCTCCCCTCATTTCATTCATTGAAGCAAGAAAGCAAGGACGATCAAGAAAGTAAGGAAGGAAGAGCAAGAAAGCAAGAAAGAGCAAACTTACAAACTTTTTCCAGGTACTTGCAAATTTTTTTGATTAATTCTTTATCTAGATTTTTTTAAAAAAATTGGAATTGGAAGAGAGAGGAACTAGAGAGAGAAAGGTTCTTGCTAGGAGGGGAGGAGAAGGAGAGGATGGAGGGGGCGGGAGGGGAGGGAGGGGGAGGGGAGGGAGAGGCAGGGGCAGGGTCGAGGGGGGGAGGAGGGGGAGGGAGCCGGGTAGGGAGGGGGGGGAGGGAGGGGCGGGGGCGAGGGCAGGGTCGAGGGAGGGAGGGAGGGGGGGGGTTCTAACGAGGTTGAGGGAGGTAGGGAGGAGGGGGGGAGGGAAGGGCGGGGTGGGGGGGAGGGGGAGGGAGGGAGGGAGGGGGGGCAGGGGGGTCTTGGTAGGGAGGGGGGAGGGGAGGGAGGGGGTGGAGCCGGGTGGGGGAGGGAAGGGGGGGTGGGTCTGGTGGGGGAGGGAGGGGAGGGAGGGGGGGAGGGGGGGAAGGGGGGGTCTGGCTGAGGGGGGGAAAGGGGGGGGCGCCAGACCCCCTGGATGGGGGGAAGGGGGCAGGGGGGGAAGGGGGCCACGACTGTGGGAAGGGGGGTGGGGGGGGGCTGTCGGCCATGGCTACCAGACCCCCCTGGAGGGGGGGAAGGGGGGAGGGAAGGGGAGGGCAGGTGTGGTGGGGGAGGGAGGGGGGGTCTGACAGCCACGACTGCCACACTCGAAGGGGGGGAAGGGGGGCAGAAGGGGGGGTCTGGTGGCCGCGACTGCCAGACCTAGAGGGGGGAAGGGGGCGGAGGGGGGGTCTGGTGGCCATGGCCGCCAAAACCCCGTGGAGGGGGGGGAGGGGAGGGGAGGGGAGGGGGGGAGGGGAGGGGGGTGGGGGAGGGAGGGAGGGGGGGTCTGGCGGCTGCGGCCGCCAGGACCCCCTGGAGGGGGGGAAGGGGGGCGAAAGCAGGGAGGGAGGGGAGGGGGTGAGGGGAGCCGGGTGGGGGACAGAAGGAGGGAGGGGGGGTCTGGCGATCACGGCCGCCAGGATCCCCTGGAGGGGGGGAGGGGTCAAGGGAGGGAGGGGTCAAGGGAGGGAAGGGGGGGGAGGGGTCGAGGGACCGAGGGAGGGAAGGGGGCGGAGGGGAGGGGGGAGCGAGCAGAGGGGAGGGAGGGGGAGCAGGAGTGGATGGGAGGGGGGGAGCGGGGCAGAGGGGAGGGGGGGGAGGGGTCGAGGGAGGGAGAGGGGTGGAGGGGGGGGAGGGGAGCCGAGTGGGGGAGGGAGGGAGGGAGGGGGGGCAGGGGCGGGAGGGAGGGGCAGGGGCAGGGTTGAGAGGGGGGAGGGGAAGGGAGGGGGTGGGGGGGTCCCCTGGAGGAGCAGAGCGGAGGGAGGGTGAGGGGGGGGGAGCGGGAGCAGAGGGGAGGGGAAGGGAGGGGGTGGGGGGGGAGTGGTGGGAGGGGGGGAGCAGGAGCGGAGGGGAGGGGGGGAGGGGAGGGAGGGAGCAGGAGCGGAGGGTAGGGGGGGACGGGTCGAGGGGTCGAGGGAGGGAGAGGGGGGGAGGGGGGGAGAGGGGTTCTAGCGGTGGAGGGAGGGGAGGGGAGGGGAGGAGGGCGGGGTCGAGGGAGGGAGGGAGGGGGGAGGGGAGCAGAAGGAGAGAGAGGGGAGAGAGAGGGAGAGAGAGAGAGGGAGAGGAGAGGAGGGAGCCGAAGGAGAGAGAGGGGAGAGGAGGGAGGGGAATGAGAGAGAGAGTGAGGGGAGGGAGAGAGAAAGAGAGAGAGAGAGTGAGGAAAGGGAGAGAGAAAGAGAGAGAGAGTGAGGGGGAAGGTATGGGGAGAGAGAG
>NC_141597.1:10558647-10685050 GCF_047967505.1 Dipteris shenzhenensis
GTAAAGGGGAAGGGAGAGCATGTGGGAAATTGGTTTATTTTCAAAGTGTATAATTTGACAGATTTGACCTCATATTTGGATTCCTCGTCGAATTCCGGTCATTTTGAGTACCAACATGACCATATTCTGAAAAAAATTGGAAAAATGGTGTTTTTGTCATTTTGGCCTGTTTGGGGCCTATTTTGAGTCTGCGCCGACTCAAAATAGGCCGACTCAAAATAGGCCCCAAACAGGCCAAAATGACAAAAACACCATTTTTCCAATTTTTTTCAGAATATGGTCATGTTGGTACTCAAAATGACCGGAATTCGACGAGGAATCCAAATATGAGGTCAAAAGTTTCAAATGATACACTTTTAAAATGTACATATCTCCCATAGTTCCTCCCTTCTACTTTGAATATGGACATATCTTCCATAATTTTTTGCCTCCTACTGCCACTCATATCCCCCCCCCCTTGTGCATAGTATACACTCTTCCACCCCTCCCACATGCTATGAAAATGAACATATCCTATATTCTCTCCCCCTCTTTCTAACCTCCCCATCTTTCTTATAACAAAAACATGTATGGATTTCTAAAAAAAGCTCGCAAAAACAAAGGAAATGGTAAAAAAGCTCACATTAAAAAGCTCGCCAAAAGATTTCCCCCATCCTATATCTAACCCTAGTTAGGTTTAACCTAAGTTAGGTTAGTTTAACTTAGGTTATATTAGATTTCACCTAGGTTAGTTAGGTTAACTCTAGGTTAGTTTACTAACAACTAGATTAGCTTTACTAACCTTCACTTAGTAGACTAACCCTAGTTAGTGAAAGTAGTTAGGTTAGATAAACTAACTACCTAGTTACAATAACTAGGTAGTTAAGATTATAGGCTAGTTAGACTAATTAGAATTAACTTGGTTCCAACCCCTCAGTTGGACTTAAAGTCCATTCACACCAACCTTAAGACCAAGGCCCCCCCCAAAAGGCCAATTTTACCCCTACTTCAACACTTCGTACCGCGCCCGTTTGGGACCCAAACTGCTCCCAAACTGGACCCTGTTTGAACCAAAATTTCACTCACAAAAACACATGCTACGAGGCATTTTTCCAACCCATTGCACACCATTTCGGCATCCCTAGCACTCATTCATTTGCGCCCCCATGTGGGCCTCATTTCGCACTAATTTGTTCATATCTTTACACCATGACCTCCGATTGATGATCCGTCTGCATCGGCACATTTCCCTACACACATGGGACAATCTTAGGCACATTATATGATGGTACCTACAACACTAACACCACTCTAATCCTCCAAACAAAACTACATCAACACCCGCACTTACGAGAGAGGCACCCTTTGCAACTCGCGCAATTTGCATGTAGCTATGCTCCAGCCAATGCCTCTGACTCCAATGCTCACCAAATTTGCATACCACTCTACTACAACCACCGCCTCCGACAATCCTCCACCTCGAATCCCCCCCTGAAGTTCAATAAATCCCTTTAACTCCATGCCACAACATGGCTAGACGCCGTCACAACGATGATGGGGATATTGACCTCGATGCAGAGGCTAACAATTTCTTTAATTGCAAAAATAATAACAATCAAGGCAGGCACCCCTTGGGAAAGCTGCAACTTCCTAAATATAACAGTAGGGGAGATCCACACCGATTTCTCCAGCATTTTGATGCCGCATGCCGAGCGAGCAGGTGGAGATCAATCCCATGAAACCAAGGTGGCTTGGTTTCCCACGGCCTTAACTGATGAAGCATCTGAATGGTACCTAGACCTTCTAGTAGAAGAACAAGCCACATGGGACCTACTTCAAATAGAATTTAAAAGACGCTTTCAGATAGAGAGGCTCCAAGATGATCCCACTTTCCAACTAAGCAAGATCGATCAAGGCCATCAAGAAGATGTACGCACGTACCTAGGTAAGATGAAAAGATTAATCACCAAATGTGACCCACACCCCAATGCAAAGTACCTCATGGCCTGGTTCATTGCAGGACTAAGAAAGAAAATCTGAAAGGATATGAAAAAGATTAGCAGCTATGAAACGTTCAATGTTACTCATGTGGCAGCCATGGACCCTAACATTCCAATCCAACCAAAGCGACTTCTTGAAAAGAGAGTACAAGTGCCTCCACCTCTGTCAAGCAATGAGCAGCCAAGCTCATCCACATCAGCTCCTAAGCCTCAAATAAAAGCAGCTCCATAACCAAATGCAAAAGTGGAGAAGGCTCGTTTTCAGGCACTTCAACAATGGGTACAAAAGGAACAAGCTCAATTTGAGGCTGAGAAACAAGCTCAAGACCCCACCAATCCGTGACTTGGCCCCACAAAGTATTAATATTGTACTCAAGCCTCTGTTCCAACAATAGACTCCACAACATAATGTAGCACCACATCAACTTGAAGGAGCCACATTCTCTAGCATCCTGAGTTGCCCTGTGTCAATTCCCATTGGAATCCTCCTATGGAATTGTCCCAATCTTTGGGAGAGTTTTAAAGAATGGATTGAACTATCTTCTTCTGTTATTCAACTTTGGAGGTTCAACTTTTGGAAGCTCGACTACCATTAGGGCATGTAGAATGGCTAAGTCATTGTCATAGACTTGATCTTCAATTTCAACATTCTCAGCCTCAGTTTCAAGGTCCCAAGGAAAATCGGAGTCATCATTGGCATGGGTACCTTGTTCAGGTTCATTATCCCACTCAAGGTCAGCCATAAAGATTGGCACCTCTAGATCGATTGGTTCTTCATGTGTGAGTCGAGGATCTACCCTAGCACCTTAGCATCTATCTGTGAGAAGATGGGGTCTAATGAATGGTAGTTGTTAATTGTTGCTAATATTTGTATCCAGTTATTCACATTGCTTTGTGAATCACCCACTATGGCATGCTGTTGCAAGGGATCTGATTTGCTTGAGATTGTTGTTAAAGATGTGTCATCCAATGCTCTAGGAACAATTGGTTTTATAGCTCCTGTTCCCACATTCACCCTAACTGCAGTGTCACGATTCTGGATTGTCAGTCTATCAGCTCCCTAGTCATGGAGGACTGATGTTTCCCGTAACCAAGGACGTCCCAATAAGATTTGATAGGATTTTTTGGGGAGATCCAAGATTGTGAATTGAAGGGAAAAGCGAACTCTTGCAACCTTTGTGGACACGCCATTTACTATTCCCAACGATTTAGCTCATGAATCATCGGCAAGGCGTATGTTGAAATTAGCCTTTTGCATTGGTGGGAGACCCCATTCATCGTAGAGCTCCATTGATAGGACATTTACACTGCTCCACCATCCACTATGGCTTGGACTTCATTATATGCCTTGTGGATCAAAGGCATAGTAATGTTGCATATGTCATCTCTCTCACCCATCCAGACGGGGATATCTTGGATGTCATTCATAGGTGGAGAAGCTACAAGAAAGCTAAAGGAGGAAATCGTAGAAAAGCCAAGGCTGCACACTTCAATGAAGTTGAATGATTCCAAACAAAGATTGTCGAATTGTATCTTGCAAAGCTAGCTCCCTCAAAATCAGAACCACCACCTCTTGAATGGTCCCCTGAGGGACTGGAAGGAGTATGCGTAGCAAATGAACCCTTACTAGGAAACACCTTACCAGTGGAAAAGTTACCCCACAGTTCCCAACGTAAGAATATAAGCCACATGTGTGGATGAAGCTTGATCAAGAGACTTTAGAAAAAGAAAGTCAAAAAGAGGCCTAACAAATTGGTAAATGAAACTATGCCACCTAGTACACATGGCACATGTCAGGCTAGTTCAACACCATCAAAAGCCAATCTTCGAGAAGTGCCAGAGTACTTCAAGAATTACACAAGTGGTAGTGCCCCAATAGCAATGCCAAGACCACTAAGAGAATCTGAAGTTCAAGAAACTGATAGCATTGGAGAAACTCCAATCTATGAGGGACTGACAAAAACATGCACAATAAAGCTCGCCCCTGAAGGGGAGGAAGAAAAACTAGTTTTCATTAGGAAATAGCTTTGACAAGAAGATGAAACCAAACTCAGAGCATTCCTGATGGAATATCGTGACTGCCTACTATGGTCATACAAAGACATGAAAGGAATTTCACGAGATGTGGTAGTACACACGATACCTATAAGGGAAGGTGCTCACCCTAAGGTATGTGGACCTTATCGCACAAATCTTAAGTATGGCACCATGGTTTATGATGATGAGCTAGAAAAACTCCTAGATGCCAGATTCATCTACGAGATAGAGCACACTGATTGGGTTTCATCTCACCCATCATCATTGTGCCTAAATGCAACAAGAAGCTCAGAATATGCATAAATTTAAAGAATGTGGATGCCGCCACAATTAGGGATCACAATCCCCTACCCTTAATAGAAACAATGTTGGAAAAGGTGGTAGGCTCTAAAATATATAGCTTCTTAGATGGATTCAGTGGCTATAACCAAGTGCAAATTGCTCCTAAACACCAATCAAAAATAGCATTTGCTACAGAATGGGGTATTTTTGCATATAGAGCCATGCCATTCGGCCTTTGTAATGCCCTAGCCACATTCCAGCGAGTCATGTTCATAGCTTTCAAGTCATTTCTGAATAAGTTTTTACAGGTGTTCTTGGATGATTTGTGCATCCATTCAAACAAAAAAGACCACTTCAAATGTCTTGAAGCAGTACTAATCAAATGCAGGGAGTATGGCATCTCCCTAAACCCAATAAAATTCTAGTTCATGATCACCCACAGAGTTGTTTTGGGACACATCGTTTTCAACATGGGATTGCAACTGACATGGACAAAATCAAAATCATCATGGAATTGCCTCCTCCTACAAATTCCAAAGGTGTACAAGTCTTTATGGGACTTGCTGGCTATTATAGAAGATTTATATTGTGGTATGCCATGATAGCTAGACCACTTTGCAAATTATTAGTGGAATTCTTATGGACAGAAGAGTGCGACTAAGCCCTTAAAGTGGTGCCTAATCACAACACCCATCCTTATATCTCCCAATTGGGATATTGATTTTCATGTTCATACAGAAGGATCCAAGTATGCAATTGGGAGTGTGCTTTGTCAACCTAGTGAACATAAGAAAGACTACCCATTCTACTTTGCTAGTTGACAACTCAATGATGTAGAGATGAACTATACCACCACAGAAAGAGAAGCCCTAGCAATGGTGTATAGTGTAAATAAATTTCGGCACTATCTATTGGCAAATGATTTTGTCTTCTACACCGACCATCAAGCATTGCTTTATCTTGTGAACCATCTGTGTACAATAGGAAGAACAACTAGATGGCTCCTCTTGCTTCAAGAATTCAACTTCAAATCAACACTGCATTGCCGATCACATGTCTCGTGTCAAGTCGGGAGAAGAAGCCACTGGAGTAGAAGATGACTTACCAGATGCCACACTATTTCAAATAGATGCTGTTATAGAGTGATGTGGAGATATCATTGGGTACTTAATGGCAGGAACACCACCCCCTGAAAGTAGTAGATTCCATAAAACTAATTCTAAAGGCTGCACCCTATCAACTCATTGCAGGACAAATGTACAAGATGGGCAAGGACCAAGTATTAAGAAGATGTGTAATGCCTCACGAGATCATGCTAATCCTGAGTGAAGTTCATGAAGGCATTGCAGGAGGACACTTCCAAGTGGAAGCCACAACAAGAAAAGTCCTCCTCATAGGCTACCGGTGGCCAACACTGTGGGCAGATGCCTATGAATATGTCAAAGGCTGTGATGTATGCCAATGGACTCCTAAACCACAACACAAAGTTTTCAATCCCATAACAATAGTTGTTGCACAAAAACCATTTGAAAAATGGGGGATTGAATATGTGGGTCCCATCCATCCAGCAACAGTAAAGGAACACAGGCACCATACATCATTATGGCCACTGATTACTTTACAAAATGGGCTGAAGCTAAAGCAGTCAGAAAGGCAGATGCCAAAAGCACAGCAATATTCTTATATGAAAATATGATCACTCAATTCAGATGCCCCATTGAAATTGTGTCCAATAGAGGCACACATTTTGTCAATTAGGTAATCCAAGAACTCGTCTGGCTTTATGGTAATCCATAGAAAAAGCACACCCTACTACCCCCAAGGGAATGGATAGGCCGAATCCACCAACAAAATATTATGCATTATCCTCACCAAGGTAGTAGAACCACAATGTTCTGATTGGGCAGAGAAACTGAATGCAGTCTTATGGGCATACAGAACCACACTCAAGGTTAGTACAGGGAACCCACCTTTTCAATTGGTGTACGGCTTTGAAGCTGTGGTCCCACTAGAATTTGTAATACCAAGCCTACGCATAGTAGTGCAAGAACGCATGGGAGACCATGAATCCTTGAAAGAAAGACTCTATCAGTTGGAGAAGCATACAGAGACAAGACTAGTCACCTACCATGCCATGACAATAGAAAAATGTAGAAGAAAGGCATGGTTTGACAGAAATCTTAAAGCTAAAGACATCAAGGAAGGTGACTTCGTCCTGTTATACAATGCCAAAGTACACAAGGGAAAACTGAAGTATCTAATTCAAGGACCCTACCAAGTAAGAAAGATGAATCCCATCGGAGCTGTGCTGCTAGAAACATTGGATGGAGTCCAATTCAACACAACAATAAACGGGAGCCGATTGAAGCTCTACTACTTCAACACGCAAGCCATCCCCAACAGAAATGAAGATTGGGGAAACCCAAGTCTTCCTTAGTTAGGATTAGATTGTTACACGTGCACTCACTAGCATATGCACGTTTTTTTTTTTTGCACATATAGTTTGCACTAGAGTGTTACATGCACACTCGCTAGCATATGCACGTTTTTGCACATTTAGGAAGACCTAATCAATTTTGTACTAGGGTGATTAAGTCTTAGTTTCCCTATTAAATCCCACAAATATACTTTCATTCCATACTCTCAAAGCATGCAATGAATACACAAGTAGGATAAGAAGCTATGCCAAAACTCAAGATGAATTGGCAAAAGAGTCTGTAGCCTCAACACAATGAGACCCCTGCCAAACATCACAGTCGTCTCCTACATGCAAAAATATCAGACTTGCTTACAAACTTATCTACAAGCTCAATGATGCAGGTGCAATCGCATCCAACATGTATGTAAGATAGTAAGAAATGCTGGCCTCAACAACAAGACCCCCGCCAAACCTCTTCCCAAGAATATTCGATCACAGAGTCCGCAACCTCAACAATGAGATCCCCTCTAAAATTCATAGCCGTCTACCCCTCCTTAAGAGGAGATAAGCTCCCTAACTACAGACCACAAATTGTATGTGCAAAAGCATTACAGTAGGAACGACTCGCATGCCACAAGCTCAATAGCCACTGGGTTACACACATGGCATCCCAACTCTGAAATCAAAATAAGCCATAACCCAAGGACGGGTAATCAAATGGATCCGGGAGTATGTTGTCTCGGTGCCAACATGGACTTAGGTAGTACAGAATGTGTGTGTAGAGTAGCGGTAAAGCTTCACTTGTACTTGCATAAGGCTAGGAATAATCCCTCTTAGAAATCCAACTTGCATGTTCTACATGCAAATTCTACATACGATTCCTACATGCAACATGTGAGTTCTACATGCAACTCCTACATGTGAGTTCTACATGCAACTCCTACATGCGACTTCTAGATGCAACTCCTACATGTGAGTTCTACATGCAACTCCTACATGCATGTTCTACATGCAAGTCCTACATGCGACTCCTACATGCATGTTCTACATGAAAGTCCTACATGCAAGTTCAACATATGAGTTCTACATGCAACTCCTACATGCAAGTCCTACATGCAACTCCTACATGCATGTTCTACATGCAAGTCCTACATGCAACTCCTACATGCATGTTCTGTAAGAAAACAATACAACGTTTGTGCTCAATAGATAACAGGATCTCGTATGCAAGAGAGAAAAGAAAATAGTATGGAGAATCAAAAATTTGATTACTATAAAACTGATACAATAGATGGCGCTGCCTCCCAGCCGTGCACTCCTGTGTGAGAAGCTTCAATGGCATGTTGGAAATAGTAGAGGATGGAGGCTAGATGCTAAGTAATCATTGTTGCTGTAGCCAGTGATGATTATGGGATTCACGGGCTTGCTCTTATATAGCCACCAGTCGTAGTCGGTTAGACCCAATTGGGAGATCGACCCAGTCGGCCCAAATGGCCGACTAGAGGTTGGTCCCAAAATAGCCCACCGACCACACTTTAGAACCGTGGCATAGAATAGAGCAACTAGCCTACGGTCTCCGTTCGACCCATAGCCATCCGAGATCATCTGGGGCACCCTGCAACCTGACTGCAACCCGAGAGAGGGCTGCCCTAGGAAATGCTTGGTCTACCCTCAGTGCGGTGAAACATGGGATGCCTTCCCACACTTGCATGTAGCCTAGTTGGCAGTGTGCCAACTCTATCTAAAGCCGTCCAGCCATCAAGCCACACATGGCCCCCATCTGGTGTCCCAACTATGACCTACTAGATAACCTAGCTACTCAAATGCCTTCTCCTCATATGGGGGGCTTACAAGTAGAGTTAGTTGGTTCCCACGTAGTTACACGAGAGTGGAGCATTGATATCTAGCACCCCCCTCAATGTCCACTCGTAAGTGAACTAATTTTTTAGCCAAATGCCAAGTCGATGAAGATGCCTCTCCAACAAGTCTCTTCCAAGAGCCTTCGTGAAGATGTGCATGGCATTCTCTGTAGTCAGACAGTACACCAAGTCGACCTCTCCATCCACGATGAGCTCGCGTACAAAGTGATATTGAATCTCAATGTGTTTTGTGCAAGCGTGGTGCCATGCAACTCTGATTGTCACATGATAACTACATAGGCTTGTTGTGCACTACACCCATGTCCCCTAAAATCCTCCCCAACCACACTGCCTCACAAGAAGTAAAACATGCGGATTTGTACTCAGCCTCAGTAGAAGAAAGAGCAACTATAGGTTTCTTCTTGCTAACCCATGACACAGCTCCAGATCCAAGTGAGAAATAGTAACTTGTCACTGATCTTCCTACTGTCCACATCTATAATGCTTCAATACCTTAGGCACTTCATCTGCATCAATGGCCCATCTGAGTACCCCATCCATGCCTTGACGGTACAACACCCCGTCAAGGAGGGTGTAGCGCCTACTATCTCTGCGGATCTTCTTTCTCTCATAGCTAGTACTTTCTGAAGGAAAGGAGAAAGCGGTCAAAAACTTGTAGATACCACCATACCAAGGATCCCCAACTTCTATGGCTGCTACTAGGGTTACATCAAGGCACTCCTCTAAATCAATCAAAGCATTCTTCAAGTTGGAACAACCCCCTTTTACAATTTTGAAAGAAAAATCATATTCTTGTAGAACTGCCAACCATTTGGCCAACCAACCCATGGGATTTGGTGCTTGAAGAACCTGCTTTGCAAGACCAGTGCCAGTGAGTATAAAGAAGGACTTTCCAGCCACATAATGCTTAAATTTCTCAATGCAAAACACCAAAGACAATGGATGCTTGTCAGCCTCTGAATAGCGTCGTCGCTCAGTGTCGAGCAATTGTCGAGAAGCAAATCGAACGGGGTACATGAACCGATCCTCCCCTTGCTGGAGAAGAATACCTGCCAGAGTGTGCTCACCAAACCCAGGATTGATATAGAAGGTCTTTGACCAGTCTGGATTGCGTAGAATGGGTTCTGAAGCCAGAGCATTCTTGATTTGTGCAAAACCATGATCACAATCCTCATCCCAAGAAAAATCAACCCCATCTTTTAATAGCATAGTCATGGGCCGTGTCAAAGCAGCATACTGATCAATGAAGCGGCGATAGTATCCTGCTAGATTGACAAATGAGTGTACCTGACGTTTGGTTGTAGGTGGGGAGAGTTTGAGGATGGCTTCTACCTTCTCGGGGTCAGGCTTGATGCCCTCAAATGAGAACATGTCCCAATAACCTCCCTTGAGTGGCTCCAATGGTGCATTTCTCAGGGTTGAGACTGCCATTTGCATCATTGACCCTTTGGAAGGCCAATCTAACCTTCATGATGTGCTCCTTACGTGATGAAAATATACAGAAATCATCTAAAAACACCTCCAAGAAATCCCCCAAATAAGGAGCAAACACCATCTGCATAAATCTTTGAAAGGTGGCAGGAGCATTGGTGAGGCCAAATGGCATTACTTTGAATGCAAATGTCCCCCAGGGTGTGGCAAACGTGGTTTTCAGCACATCTTCCTCGGTAATTCTGATTTGATAAAACCCAGAGTAACCATCACAAAAAGTATACATCTCATGACCACTTACCTTCTCAAGAATGAGGTCTTGAAAGGGCAGGGGATGATGATCCCTCTTGGTGGCAGCATTGAGTTTCTTATAGTCGATGCAGACCCGCCACTTGTTGTTTCTCTTTGGGATGACTACCACTGGTGAAACCCATTCAATATTGTGAACCGGAACAATAAACCCAGCCTCTACAAGCTTCTGCAACTCTGAGCGCAAAGCATCGGTCTGCAGGGGCCCTAATCTCCGATACTTCTGAGCCACAGGCTTTGCATTAGGTTTCAGCTCTATCTTGTGCTCTATGGCAGTCACATGGCGAAGGTGGTGGTAGCTAGTTGCAAAGAGGTCAGGGAAATCTTTGAACATTTCAAGAAACTCATCTTTCTCACTTGGAGTGAGGTCTGGAGAAAGCATTGATTCGAGCTGTTGAGGACTAGCTGTTATCTTTTCTACAGGTGGCAGGGTCAGAGACACCCCCATCATGCAAACTTCCTCCTCTGAGAATTCCTCCCCCCCGTCTGATTCTTCCATGGACTCAGACACTGAAGATGAGATAGTATCACTGTCATGCTCCTCTTCTTCTTCCGGTTCCATGGCACCGGGTTGCACTGGGATCTTCTCCTTCGAAGCACCAAAAGACATGTGTCCTGTCTTCCAATAGCTGACTGCATCACTTTTTCTCAACCATGGTCTCCTGAGTATGGCTGGGTAACTTCGACCTATATCTTCAATGTCCACTACATAGAAATTGACAGTGGTGGTCAACCCATTGACAGTGATGGGCAAATCCTCAATGAATCCCATGGTGGAGAGTCATCGACCATCTGCTACCTTGATTCGAGTGGAAGAACGCCTTGTACATTTCAAATTCAATTTCTTCATGATTCGGGGCACCATGATATTACATGCAGCTCCCCCATCAACACACACATTTTTGACATGGCAATTATCTATGATGACATCTACTGTATGCGGATGCCGATCAATTTCTTCAGAGATAGAAGATACCTCTCGTACCTTTCCCTTTTTCTTGCTCTTCCTTGTTGAGAGACCTTGCTGCAGCTCACGTCTCACCTTAGGGCTTAATGCTATTAGTTGAGGGAGTGTGATGCTCAAAGACCGATGAGCAAGGTCTTGAACGACCGAATAGTCCTCTTGCCCTGAGCCGATGGGAAAATCCGAGGGTGACCACTTACTCCTGCGAGATCTTTTAGTCTTCTCTATTGGTGGGTCTGCCATCTTAGCATCTGAGGGCTCTGAGAAGGACACCTTCTTCCTGGGGCGGCCCGGTCCACGGTTTGGAGAGGGGTCCGAGGTAGCACGAGTTCTTTTCCCGAGATCAAGGATCTCCACATCAGAATCCTCAGTGCCCGACTCACTTAGAAGATTCACCCTTGGAATATTGGGGCATTCTGTGCGATAATGACCCTTCTGGTGGCACTCGTAGCATACAACATTAGCACGATCTCTTGGAGGGCGGTTGGCTTGATTTCTAATGCCCACCATCTCAAGCCGAAGATCATTCAGGGCTTTGGCTAGGTCATTGACTCCAGGTTCTGTTGCAGGGGGGGCCTCTTTAGTTGGAGGGGCCATGGGAGTAGAGAGGAGGGGATCTCGTGGGCGAGGCTGGGGAAATCTTCGAGGCGGAGGATGAGGATATCCACCTTGTTGAGGGTAAGCATCTAAGGGAGGACCATACATTTGAGGTGGAGGCGGTGGATACATCCCTGATGAGGGGTGGGGGTATGCCCCTGAGTTAGACCCCCCAGGTTGTTGTTGTAGGAATTGAGGGGGATGCGGAGGGACAATCGCCTTCTTTGAGGTGGGGTCAGACTGAACTTTATCAAACTTTTGAGCAATCTCATGTGCTAGCACCATAGTTTCTGGATTCTCCCATTTAAGCTTGAGGCAGAATTCATCACTCGCTCCTGCTATAAGGTAGCCCAGCACATGCTGAGTCATTCCAGCTCGAAACCCGGCATTGTCCTCCTGTGTGGCAATCAAACGGTCTAGGAGCACGGCCGCTCGATCCACATATCGACGCGTCGTCTCACCTTCTGACTGCTTCAAATTTGCCACCTGCAAGTACACATTCTCCGGCTCCTCTTCTTTGCCGAAATACTCAATCATTGCTGTTGTCAACCTTGGCCAGCTTTGGCAAACATCTTCGGCTTGCTTCTCATACCACACTTGAGCCAAACCTTCTAGAAATGTGGGGAGAACCAATAGCCATCTGTCTTCAGTAAGAAAGTTGAGAGAAACACAACGGCGCTTGAAAGCCACAAGATACTCATTTGGATTTTCTTCTACCCGTCCACAAAACACGGGAATGTCAGCCATGATTGGAAGATGGAAAAGAGGGGCTTATCTATGGATGAACAATAGTAAGAGGAAGCTTGAACTGAAAATCGGGTGAAGATACATCCAAAAAGCACACATAGGCAGGGTAGGGTGTGACTGGTGTAGTGTGAAATATTACACGAGAAGAATCTTCAGCCTAGAATAGCACATAGACAATCTTAAAAGGACCAACCCTCATGATATCACATTGATCATTACACGCAAGGGTTAGAGGTGCGGCGTTGCATGAGGTTGTTCATCAAGGCAAACAAGAATGCCATGACAAATGTCAACAGTTGGAGAGCTTGTACATCACCTTCAGCTTCTTCCAGTTCTTGTAGTCGCCATGCTATTTCTTCAAAGGGTGTGCGGTCTAGCATCCTTCTTTTGAGCAATGTCCATGAGAACCCTCCTGATGATCTTCCGAAGTCAGTGAACTCATATCAAGTATGCCCAACACTTAGTTTCATGATGACCACAACCTTTGCACTCTTTACAAATGATCACCCTCCTTCGTGGCTTGCGGCTTTGTTGGGGTGGCGCTTCCACTCGCATCATGCGTGATTGAAGTACAAGCTTCACGTGCCAAGAAATTAGCAACAAGATTTCGAGCTCGAGGGATATGCTGAATTTTTACCTCTTCAAATTGGTTGCAAAGTTCCAAGGCTTGTTGATGTCGTGGAACCAAGCCTTTGCTCCGTACCTTCCACCTTCCACTAACTTGTTCACACACTAGTTGAGAATCTCCTTGCACCTCCAATTGCTTGGCATGATGTTCTTGTGCCTTTTGTAGCCCAAAAATGAACGCCGAGTACTCCGCTTGATTGCAAGTACATGCGGGTGAAGACTTGCTGTAACAATACTCCTCACCACCCAGTGAAGTGAGCTTCACACCCATGCCAGCCGCCTTGGTCGAAGGTTTGTAAGCTCCATCAAATTGAAGAATCCAAGATGTCATCACACCAACACTAAAATTCGGACATCCCAAGTTTCTCAGTAGTCCAAGATAGGTAGGAGGAGAGGGTGGGGAGAATTCAACACTTGAGCCAAATGTTCAGCACCAAATAAACTTGCAATCCTTTGTTGATAGTTTATCTTAAGCCCAAAAAGAATTACAATTTGAAGCTCGAAATGAGGCACAAAAGGCTGATTAGGTACAAATGGATTCCTTGGTCGAAACATTACCATAGCCGAGGCCTAGAAACCTTTGTAATGATATTGTGAATAAACCATTGAGGACGAGCTTTTCCACAGGAATCAAAAGGCAGATGTGCCAAATCTCCCCCCAAGCTTGGGGAGCATCCCACCCTTCGATGAAGGACACCGTTTTAATTACCTCTGAAGCAGCAAGTAGTTCGATCACTGCACAATGAGTAGAAGTAAAGTCAAAATCCTCCCAGCATATCAGTAGTTCGTCACCATGAATCATCCACGGTGTATCATTCCACCCGTCATCACCATCAATAATGCACTGGCCATTGAAGGTCGACATGAAGATCAAGGAAGACATCTCGTGCATTGGTAGCCATAAGGTGTGGAGGAACAGGCACCAATTCCTTAAACGCGTCGAGAAGTGACATAAATGTCCACCCTTCTCGTGATGCGTGTGTCCATGAAGTGAGCTTGGAGAAGTTCTGAATTGGCGATCTAGTAAGAGATGTGGATAGAACACATAAAATGAAATATTTTTGCTCTTTACAGTAAGAGCAAACTCCTTACGGTTAGAGAGTTACAGCTCCCGCGATTTCAATATATGAACAAAAAACATTACATTTTTACCACTTCCAACTTGTTGGCCCAATGATAAGACTTTCTTTTGTGAAGGGGGAGTCTTGGGTTCCAATCCTACTCTTTAATAAAAAGAGAGGAGAGGAGAGGAGAAGAGAAAGAGAAGAAGAAGAAGAAGAGAAGAGATAGGGGGGCGCGGGATCTGCTGTTACTCTTTTGCAGGAGAAGAAGAAGAAGAAGAGAAGAGATAGGGGGGCGCAGGATCTGCTGTTACTCTTTTGCAGGGGCTCAGAAAACAGTTCGCGACCAGAGGCCGCAGCAGTCCAGAGGATTTCGCGCAGGTGAATGTAGAAAACTGTCCGCAAACCAGAAGTCGCAGCAGTCCAGAGAACTGTCGCGCACAGAAAACTGTCCGCAAACCAGAAGTTGCAGCAGTCCAAAGAACTGTCCGCAAACCAAAAGTTGCAGCAGTCCAGAGAACTGTCGCGCGGGTGAACGCAGAAAAGAGTTGAAGATTCGCCACTAGCCGTGGAGATTCGTATCCCAGCAGCCACACCAAAACTTTTAGCCAGAAAAGTAATCGAGACCAGAGGCTAGAGGCTAAGTATGGCGATGCTCAAAGGCCATAGAGAAGAGGAGATCATGAGGGCGAAGGGATGTCATAGGGGTGAAAAAGGAATTAGAAGTGGAGGGAAGGAAAAGGGAGCCTATGACACAAGGGGAAAGGGAGAGGGGGAAGAGAAGCATGTACATGATAGGAAGAGGAATGTTGAGATGTAGACATCAAGGGAAGTGAACCATACTTTATTGGAAAGAAGGGATGAGAGGGAAATATCAAAATACTGGCTAGGTGGCTTTACAAGAATGAGCGTGTCTCATCAAGGAATAGCCCCTTCCTTTTATAGCCAAAAGAGGGGGTCTCTCCACATTAATGTATCCTCCCACATGCATGGTGTGTGTGGAAAAGTCTCCCATGTGGGCT
The DNA here is from genome assembly GCF_047967505.1 of Dipteris shenzhenensis. Taxonomy (NCBI): domain Eukaryota; kingdom Viridiplantae; phylum Streptophyta; class Polypodiopsida; order Gleicheniales; family Dipteridaceae; genus Dipteris; species Dipteris shenzhenensis. Next base: position 10,574,003 of record NC_141597.1, read on the forward strand.
AGGTGGTTACGCACTCTCAATTGTGTGCGACAACCCTTTGCCTCAATTTTCCACATAAATCAAGCCCCATATCTTAAGTCTATGATACTCCCTTGGTCTCTTTCCAATTTTATAATATGTTCAAACCTCTAGGAGGACAAGTGGAGGGTTGGCACAAGGAATCTTGCCACCTCATCCTACTTTCCCCATTATTTAACTAGCTCTCTTGGTCCTTCTATACCTCCCCCACATGGGCCTATCCCATATGGAGGGAATAACTCAATATAATAGCCATCTCCACCTATTTTATATTGCTTCTCCCATGGACTTTGAGCCATATCTCACTAAATGCAGCCTAGGTGGAGGGGTGGCACATGGAGGAGCCATGCCACCTTGCATTTTATAATATTACTATCATGGATTATGTACAACACACCTTATGGGTCCTCTTACATGGAAGGGTGGCACATGGTCATGCCCTGCCACCTCAACCTTGGGCCCTATGCACACCATAGTTTATTATACTATTGCCACATATACAAACACACATACATATTAATGCCTTTTTCCTTAGACAATTTTATCCATAACAGTGCACGAACACACACACACACATATGACATCCATCTATCTTTTGTGTTTCGTATGGCAAGAGGAGGGTTTCATGTTAGCCTCTAGAGTCCACAAATCTTCAAGCCACATAACTTGTAGCCTCTCCCATCTATCTAACCATCCCTTGCCTAACATGCAATATCATAATATCATAAGAGAGAACCTTCACGTGGCCTTTCATAACACAACCCCATCTAGAATGTCAACCTCTTCATGTTATGCCTATCTACATTACCATAATGGGTGCAGAGGCATTGAGCTCTACATAAAGGCATGATTTTTCCAATACATGAGATGCATTATCTTCCCATTCAAGGTGCAAGATTTATGGTGTTTTTATTCTATTTCTTAAGAAAGTTATGCCATGTGAGAGAGAGAGTGTGTGCGTGTGTGAGACAACTATATATATATATATATAAAGAGATGGAGAGAAAGGTAATATATAATACAGTGAATATATATTATTATTATTATTATTATATTATTATATTATATAATATCTTTTATATATATATAGTAATTTAAAATATATTTTATATTTTATATTTTATTATATATATATATAGAGAGAGAGAGAATATATAATATACAATATGTGTTTTAATATATATTATAATATTATGTTATATTATACAATACAATGCATATATATATAGTGCCTCTCTCCATGACCACATTAGGGGAGAATTGGGGTCTCAAAAGAGCCTCATAAGGAATGGATTAAGAAATGGATTAGTCCTAATGAAAGGGCCAAGGTAGGTCCCAAACAGTCCTAACCCCCCCTCACCTAGGTGGGTTAAGCCCACAAGTGACCCCACCTCTTACACAACTCTTACTCCTAGGTGGGAACCAAAAAATTCAAAGTTCAAAATCTCAAAAAGCAAAAATTCAAATTTTGAATTCCCTCCCTCCTTCTCTCTCCTCCCTCCCTCCCTCCCCCTCCTCCCTCCCCCTCCCTCACTCCCCCTCCTCACACCCTCCTCCCCCTCCCTCCTCCTCCCCCTCCCTCCCTCCCTCCTCCCCCTCCCCTCTCCTCCCCTCCCCCTCCTCACTCCCTCCTCCCCCTTCCTCCTCCTCCCCTTCCCTCCCTCCCTCCTCCATGCCTGCTCCTTCTACCCTCCCCCTCCCTCCCTCCCCCACGCCTGCTCCTCCTACCCTCCCCCTCCCTCCTCCTCCACTGCTGTTCCTCCTCCCCCCTCCCTCCTAGTCCTCGCTCCTTCCTCCTCCATGCCTACTCCTCCTCACCCTCCACACCTACTGGTCTACCCCCCTTTCCTCCTCTTCAACTACTGGTCCTCCCTCCCCCATCCCTCCTCCTCCTCGCCCTCCCTCTTCCTACATGCTGCTCCTTCAAGCCTGCATCTCCACACCTTCTCCTTCTCTACACTCCTTTAGTCAATGCACCATTCGAGGATGTCTCCAACAAGTACCAGGTTCACTTAGAGTTGGAGGCTGAATATGCAAGCACACGTAGTCTAGGATTGAGGGGAGCTTCCAAAATCCACTGTCTTCGTTCACAAGGAAAGAAGCATCTCGACCTTTGGGTAGAAGGATCCTTGTATCCTTTAGATCCTACCAACCAAAAGAGCCCTCCTTTCCATACAATGCATGAGCTAGTTTGGTTTGTTGGAAATGGACATGCGGGGTAGCTTGGTTATTGCAATCGGTTAAACAATGCTCAGTTAATGGCTATGCAAGCAAGCGAGATGTGTAGAGCCTAAGCAGAGATGCTAGCACATTTAGGAAATAGCACCATTGTTGCATGCATAACTCTATATTGCAGGATCTTCAAAGGGAGAACCAGGATCTTTATGATAAAGCCAAAGCATTAGACTTGGAGCGAAATGCATTGGACTTGGAGCGACATAAATTAGAAGAGTCACTTTGTAAGCTAGCTGAGTCCAAAAAAGGCTTGGAAAGATCTGTATACAATCAAGTACGATGAGCTGTAGAGAAGGAACGAGAGAAGGCAGAAGAACGAGTGCAAAAGATGAAAGAAACACCTTTGGGATTGAAGGAGAGGAAAAGAAGGTATTTACATAACATGGATGCATTGGCACCCACTGGTGGTGCTAGAAAGAGGAGAGTCCAGGCTACAAGGTTGGTTATCAAATGTTCCAATGAGATTACACTCTTTTGTGCTACATTGTTTGTGACTAAGTTTTATTGTGTTCTTCTTTAGGAACTTCATGGAAGATGTGATGGGAAGAACAGACGGGGGTGATATTGACTGTTCACATGCTCTAGCTAGTTTATTGAAGTCAAGCAATGTCATTGGGATACTAAGGGACCCAAGACACAAGCGCTAATGTGTGCAAGTTGCTAAGGAGGTGATGAAAGACTTCAAGGATATTGTGGATGCAAAGGAGATGCTTGCAGCTTGTGATATTGCCAGTGTAAGTCGTGAAGCTTACACATCTGTTTTCAAAATTTTCAAGTCTGCTATTTTGGAAAAGTATAAGAAGTCCACAATGCCCCTACCCACACCTTGTTCTGTGAGATGTGCACGGCGAGAAACAAACCAATGTGCAAGAGAAATGCTTGGAGGGTACCATTGCGTAAGGGGCACAATGACTTGGAAGAGTAAAAAGAAATCTGGCTTGCAAACCTTTGAGATGAATGCTTTCAACAATGTCTACTTAGATGTTGAGAAACTGCAACAAGCAATGGTCAAATTCTATGGCATGAGAGAAGATGGTAAGAGGAAATCCATTATAGCATTGCACTTTACTTAGTTCATTTCCTATATCATGTTTATCCTAACGATTTTTCTCTTTTGTTGTACAGATTGCAATGGAAAGCTCATATTTGTCATCAAAATCGATGAAGCTCAATTGGTGAAAGAACACAAGTTAGAGAGAGTCAGCATCTGCATTATGAATAAAGCCTTAGCCTTTGTTCAAGGGGATGAAGAAGTAGAGCAAGATTTCTCAATGCAATCAGAGAAAGATATATGGTGGCTTGCAGCATTTGAGACTCCGAAAGAGTGCCATGAGACATTGAAGTGGGTTCTAGATAGAATAGGAATCCCATCGACCATCTGAAGACAAGAGGAAGGGCAAACATTGACAGTTGATGGCCATGGAACCTTTCAAGTATCCACACTATGCATTGCAGAAGCTGAGAAGTTGTTGTTAGAGATGGGATTCCATGGAGGACATGTCAAACTTAAGGAGGATAAGAAAATGTCTGGGGCAACACAGAATCTTCCTGCAAAACTGTCCATGGGTGGAGGGAAGGCAACGAGATTCCTATTGAACCACAATCTCGACAAAGACAAACATACATTGTCTCAAATTAGTTTGGGTTGGGAATACTGGAAAGCATTGTGCGAATGCACAACCAATAAGGCTTCTCATCCTCAAGTAACAACTTTGAGAGCTAAAGTATGGACAAAAGTAGATGCATTGATAAAATTGCTTCACCAAGTTCAAAACGATCAGATGTATTATGAAAGGTTCAGGATGGCTGTGAAAGAGTTTATGCAATTAATGGTGAAAGCATGGGGGGAGTCTCACATTACACATTACATGGTAATCTTGGCACCATTGTAATATTTAGCACTTGATTTATAAACAATTTTTGTTGCTTATTTGATTCTCATCCTATTTACAGCATATTCTCTATGCACACGGACCATGGTTTGTACAAAATTGGGGTCCTTTCTCAATTTGGAAAACACAAGGCATGGAGAAGTCACACTATAGAGCCAAGGCAGTCTACTTCAAGAACTCAAGGCATGGTGGTGGTGTCACTCGCAGCAATGCATTGCATAACATGTTCGACTAGTTTTTTACATATTTACTAGGAAGGACTTTGAAGTCTAAAAAGGCAAAGGCATCAAAACTTGCAAAAGCAGTTCAAATTGTATCAAGCTAGAGTGAGAGAAGGGAGTAGATGGGTCCAAACCACCAATAGAAGCTATGGTGTAATTGTATACAAATATGAAATAAATATCTTGCTTATTTTGACCACAATTTTTGTCCTCACATGACGTTGGGGAAAGTGGGGACATGGTGAAGGAGGGGGGAGAGAAGGGAGGGGCGTGGGGCGGGGCAAGGGGAGGGGTTGAGTGGTAGCAAGGGTGGGGGGAGGAGGGGATGGGGGTATGGGGGAGGGTGACGGCAGGTGTGGGCGGGGCAAGTAGGGGGAGGGCAAGGGGGGAGGGCAACGAGGGTTGGGGGGGTTAGGGTGGGGGCAGGGGGCACGATGAAACCCTAAATGTAATTAAAAGGGATGTCAAAACATGATGGGCCCTTATAAAAAGTTTAAAAAAACCCTAACTCTCATTATTCAATGGTAAGAGTGAAGAACACTGCTAGACCCACTGGATGCCGCCTCCACCCTTCCTCCTCTAGCTCCACCACCTCCATGGCATCCGTGCACACGAACCTATCTGGGTCCGATGGCACCTCCCTCGACTCTTGTGAGCCCTCCCCCAACTCCCCCAAGTCCTATGCGCCCACTCCCTAGTCTCCTAAGCCTTCTTCTCCTCCCAAGTCCCATGAGCCCACTCCCCAGCCCCAAGAGCACGAGCCTTCCCCTCAGCCTTCTCCCTAGCCTTCCCCTCAACCTTCCCCTTAGCCTCAGCATGACCCTCAACCTTCCCCTCAGCCTCAGCCTCAGCCTGACCCTCAGCCTTCCCCTCAGCCTTCCCCTCGGCCTTCCCCTCCCCATGAGATCCCTCTCCTGATCGAACAAAATGTGTTCGATAACATCCTAGATATAGAGAGTCTTCCTGAGGGTCAACAGACTGCCAGGAAGAGCACCATCTTCCCTCTCCCAAAGATACAACCCATGGCAAAGATGACCCCTATGCCCATGAGGAGGGTAAAGTAGACTTCGAGGAAGCCCCATCCCAAAGAAGGCCAAATCTCTAGACGTCAATGAGAGGAGGATGCAGAGGAGGACCAACGTAGACAGGAGCAGTGGAAGAAGTTCAAGGCAGACAGGAGGTCGTGGGAAGGTGTTCGGGTATCTATAAGGCCCCCACCAAGAGTCAAGAAGCTGTACCGAGCAAAACCAAGAGCGTGGGCCCTAAGGGAGATTAGGCAAATGTAGAAGACCACCGACAACTTGATCCTGCGTGCTCCCTTCCAACGTGTGGTATGGGAGATCGCACAGGGATACACGGATGATGTGTGTTTCAGCACAAGAGCTATGAGGGCGCTCCAAGAGGCTGTAGAGAAAGTGACCACCACTCTGTTCGAGGATGCCAACTTGTGTGCCATCCATGCAAACCGCGTAACGGTCATGGATAAGGACATGGCTCTAGTGAAGTGGCTACGGAGTGACCCAAGTTTGAAGCCCTAGATTCTCTTGCAGCCCACTCTTAGGACTTAGACCACCCCCTGCCCTTGAAGGCACTATCTTGTATCTAAGGCCCAAGGGTCGATTTTTTTAAATAAAATATATCGACATTCTCTACACTCTCGCATTGTTGTATATTTTCCATTTCAATGCTTGCAGTAAATGATCATTTTAAAATAAGTTTTGAATTTTGTCAAATCCTAAAGGAATTTCACCATCATTGTCCTCGGCACGATCATCGGCATCCGTTGTAGTTACCATTTTTGTTCCCAGATTGACAAAGGGAAAAGTGTCCGGCACGTCGCCAGGACCCCAGAAAGCCCAAAACCTGCCACAATGCAAATTTTGGCATTTTGCACTTTTTTGGGCTTTCTGGAGTCCTGGCAATGTGCCGGACACTTTTCCCTTTTGCGCGATGGTGAAATTCCTTCAGGATTTGATAGAAATGAACTCTTGATACCCAGAATTGGTGAAAATGATACTAAATTGGCTAGAAATTTATTAAATTAACACAATTAAAATGATGGAGAAAATATATCATCAACGACTTAAACAAAATACAATGGAATTCATGACGAGCAATGATAACTTAAAACAAATTATAAAGACATGTAGTCATGTATCCATTTAAATATATGTTTATATATACAAAAGGCCTCACAGGCTATCTTTCTTCATGGCTAGTTCGAGTACATCCACAGTACATCGAGAATAGGGGTCTTTGAATAAACTAATGGATTCCTAGATATAAATCTAGCCGCAACAGCATTAACATCCTTCTCTCCTGCTGCCAAAGACATAGCCGTTGCCGTCAATGCGCTACCATGAATGTTCGTTCCAAAGGCATTGATAGTAGCCAAGCGGTGTACCAAAATGACTTTGTCGGCATTTCGAGTAATATTGGAGTATCCGATAGTGCGCGACAATGCCTTTCACTTCAGCAGCTTCGAAGGACCTTGAGGAGAAAATTTGCCATGAAAGACCACGGTATGCTCTGTGACTTTGCCAAGGTAATGGGCCAAAGAATGATCTCACCCAAATGTGCTGTGAACATTACCCCATCGAGATGACAATTCATCAAGCTCGAACGCAGCTCAAACGCATCGCTCGAACGCATCCTGCAACAATTCAACAAACATTAGAAGACCGACAAAACAAATTATACTGAAAGAACATCAAAATAAAAAATATTGTTCGAACTTACCACTACAACATCATCGGCTTCTATCCCTTCCTCATTTGCAATGTTGATGGAACCAAGTGCTGTGTGATGTTCCAGTTGGGAGGTGGACGCTTTCTCCTGACCTATGTTGGAGGTGGAAGCTTCTGCATGAGAGGGTTGTGCATCATATACAGACATGTCTGCATCCCTCATTGAAACTAGCGTCGTCAAGAGAAAGTCTTCCATTGTTTGGTCTTCAGTACCTAAACCTCATGTCAACATCGAACCCCGATAGGACTCCGAGTGCCTCATCCTCTCGTAGTCCAAAAAGAATCTCTATGTCATGGAGGAATATGTACTCTTCTCCATCGATGATAAGGGGGGACAAGGACCATAATTCTGAGTCTGGGTCAATGAGTCTGGGTCAACGGTCTCCGATGCAGATTCTTGCTTTACTGGGGGCTCTTGACTTTCTTCCTGGATTTGGCCGTGTATATGAAACTCACAATTGTTTGAGTTTAACGAAGCATTTTTTGCCTCTTCTCGAAAAAAGGTGGTGTTCAAAAACACCATTTTAGTTTAGTTGGAGAAAAATTAAGAATGCAACACTAGTCCTTGATATTTTGTCGAGTGTGCAGAACTTGCAACCACAAAGCAATGGTCTGCAAAAAAAAAGATAAAGAAAAAAGATCAATGTCATACCTTCCAAATATTTGTCAGTATTCAATTAAATTATTGTTGTGCAAGGAAAAAAAAGTCATGCTTTTCAAGTACCTTCACTCCATTGTGGAGTCAGCATCAGAGTCAGAATCTGTTCTATGAGACAAATTGGATAAAGCTCACTTGCGTGCAATGGTTGGTATCTTCACCTTGATGGGGAGGTTGCTGCTCTTTGAGGAAACCTTCTTTGAGAGGTTACATTTTGGAACCCATGACCATACAATAGCATCAACAGATTCCCAACGTGGAGGATCACCTTTATTGCACACCAAACCTTGTTCCAACAATCTGCATATACCTCCTCAATTTGTGCATTGTGTCTTTTCCTCCATATAGGTGCCCAATATTGTATGAAAACCCTCTTGAAGTTTTTAGATTTATTATCCTTCTGTACATCAGTTTGAGCAATGCCTAGCCAAATTGGGTAAATTTTTTCTGCTGGTCGGACCAAAAGAAAGTGTCCTTTTTGTACATCAACCATTGGATCAAATGATTGTTTTGGCTTTTTCCTTTGAGGTCCACAGTAATGATCATTCAACTCTTCAATTCCTTGAAACTCATCGTTTTCATTATCAACTACTTGCACACAATCAATATGTTGCGTCTTTGGCCAAAATCTCTTGTACATGCCCTCTACACTATTGTTTGGTTTATCAAGCTCATCAATCATGCTCTTCTAGTACTTCACTACTGGCTTGTAAAACTTTGTGAAAGATGCTTCTGGACCTTGCAAGTGTGCCCATTTTTCCCAAAAGCATACATACTCCTTGATACCAACTATCACATCTAAGTGATCCTTCACATACTTGAACATGGTTACATAAGGTGGCTCTCCACTTGGTAGCATTGGATGACCATCCGGATGTCTCTTCCACAACTCAATGCCACCTTCACTTGGTTGCCAATCTAATGATCGTGGATGCACTTTATATTGCATGATAGGAACTTCATTTCGCATAAAGAACCGAAATTGGAGAGGCTTTGAGTGTCCCACTAAAGAATCTTTCCCATCGCATAGGCATCCATCAACATAGCTCTTGAAATCAGGGACTTCCGTTACCAAAAATGGCATTGGAGAAGACTCCTCACATTGTCTAAAAGTATCCATGAGATGTGCAAATGTCAATGTTTGGCTAGTTCTTAACCTCTCTGAAAACCTGCTAAACATTGCATCAATATCCTCATGTGTATGCCCAACCATCAAGAATCCCAATTGAATTAACTTGAAAATCCCTCGAGCAACAAGTAATGATAGGTATGCAAACAAGTACCTATTCTTGTTTTCAGAACCACAATTATCCAACTGCAACAATAGGTGTTCGGGTAGTTTCTTATAAGGATTTTCTTGATGGGGACTTCCAATTCCAAGGTCTTTGAATGTTCCACCCACTGCTCCAAGATGAAGTTGTTGCTTGCCATTAGAAACATAGTGAGAATCCAATGCTTCTCTTGAGGTTAGTGCATTTAGCAGAGCATTGTCAGACCGTCAGACCTTGGCATCCCATCATGTACCAAATCTCCAAGTGCATGGTTATCAAATCTTTCAAGATTTCTCAAACACAAAGCCAATGAACCAATTGTGAAGTTAGGATCCGACGGCCACAAGGATAAAGAAAAGTGACCATAACATCCTTGACCATGTCCATGTGTTATCATGCCAGTCAAAGCCACTGGGAGCTGAAACGATTTGTCTATGTCCTTTGAACGATTGCGTAATCTAGGGATGGCTGTCTTCTTTTGGTCCATCTTATCATGGATAATGCACAAGTATGTCTGAGGATACATTTCAGAAAAAATACGCCAAGTGTAGTACACATTTCTACAACTTTTTTGATGTAACATCATGTGCTTTCTTCTATCTTCCATCAACTTATTACGTTCATTTTGGCATTTTGTCGCTGCAAGCTGAGCCTTGATTGCACTACATAAACCACACTTAGAGAATTCACTTGTTTTTTACAAAGTTACATGCTTGAATTCAGAGTTCCATATGCAGTTGAATGTGGAATTTGACATCTCCTTACAACCCAAACTATGCTTTAATTGCATGTTAACTTCATAGAGAATATCAACCTGCTTGTATACATCCGGTATCACCAACTGTGTTTCCCTTGATCCATCCTGAAGTGTTCTACTTTTGTGTGGCATACGCTCAGAATTGTTATCCACAAAATCTTGGATTATGGCTCTACCCAGTTCTGTGTGGTCCCAACCTCTCCGCACGATTCCTTTATTACCATGTATGCACCTTCGTATACCAATTTCAAATTGCTCCCTGTATCGATAAAATGTTGTTTTTGGAATACCATGCATTTCATACCATGCTCTACAACAAACTTGAATACCATTTAATGAAAAGACATATTTGAACTGCCCATTGTCATCTTTTCGACAAGTAACCCCAAGAGTGTCATATACATAATTGGTGCGAGCCTCCAAACTTTGGCCCCAATACTCTATGCGTAATTTGGAGATCATTTGACGATCGGCAAATTGACAACAATTTTGTTTACAACAATCAATCATAGATACTTTTATGACTGCATCCCTTGTGAGTCTAGATGATGCTAATGGCATGTCATGTTTTTTAGCTTTTCTCTTTATCATGTAGTAACGCCTCTTTTTTGTGGATTTTTCCATTGGGTCCTCATCTTCCATGTGCTTTTTCCTAGAACCACTTGAAGAATTCATGGTGTCATCGATTCTTAATGAAGTTCCATCTAAAAAGGTTATTTGTGCAATGGTCCATTTTATTAAGTGGATGGTATCAATGCTTGATACATCGCTGTGATACTTTTCAATTCCCACACCTAGATTACCTTCACCAAGCATCTCAAAATTTATAGGTTCAAATGGGTAGACATACAAAACAACACCCTCTGCAATGCTCTTGGTTTTCTGCTCATCCCATATTAAGACTTTCTTGTCCTTCCATGATTCTCGAATGGAAAACTCATCATATTCACATAGAGGTTCAACGTCAATGGTATCTAATGTTATATCATTCATTGGTACAATAGCTCCATTGACATTGTCCACACAACTCATTGATCGTGCTTTCCAACGAACACTACCCAAAGCCTCATAGACTAAGAATGCATCCATTGTAGGAAATGGAAGAAGTGCACTTTCATCCATACAAATATCAATCGCCACCGATACATTGTTTTCTCCCAAGGGCACACCTTGGCACATGTCATCATGTGATGTAGAGAATATTGTCCCAATGGCAACAATCTTTCCACTGATAAGCAAGTTGACTTTAACCCCCACTTTCAATGTGGCACCTGCATAGTACATAGCATTTGTTATAGTTCAATATTGATATCTGATGGTGTGACTTAGGATGAAAATGCCTTACAAGATTTCATTGCAAGACCAAATCTTCCTAAACCTTGGTGCTTTGAATTTTAGGCAGCAAAATTTGGCTACATGGCCAAATCTTCACAGACCATGGTGCTTTGAAAGGGAGATAGCAAGATTTGTCCACACAACCAAATCTCCTGAGATGCTGGTGCTTTCAAGAAGCCATCAAGATTTATGCACACATCCAAATCTACTTAGACCTTGGTGCTTTGAAAGAAGCCCACAAGATTTGGCCACATGGTCAAATCTCCCTAGACCCTGGTGCTTTGAAAGGAGCCAACAAGATTTGGCCACATGGCCAAATCTCCTAAGACACTAGTGCTTTGAAAGAAGCAATAAGATTTGGCCACACGGCCAAATCTGCTCAAACCTTGGTGCTTTGAAAGAAGCTAGCAAGATTTGGATGCACGGCCAAATCCTTCGAGACCTCGGTGACTCCTTTCAAAGCACTGAGAAGATTTGGTTGTGGCGTTCTTTCAAACTTGGGGAGATTTGGTCGTGTGGCCAAATCTTGTAGGCTTCTTTCAAAGCACTAGGGTATGGAGAGTTTTGGCTGTGCAACCTCCTCTTGCATGCTTCTTTCAAATCACCAGGTTCTAGGAGATTTGGCCGTGTGGCCAAATCTTTCAAAGCATTAGGGTTTGGGAAGATTTTGCCGTGCTGCCAAATGTTGCTAGCTTCTTTCAAATCACTAGGAAGATTTGGCCACATGGCCAAATCTTCTTTCAAATCACTAGGAAGATTTGGCCACATGGACAAATCTTCAAATGTTAAATTTAAAAATTGAAGATCCAGATTTTAAAATTTAAAATTTAAATTTTAAAATTCAAAATTCAAAATTTAAAATAAAAAATTCAAATTTTAATTTTCAAGTTTCAAATTTTGAAATTCAAATGTAGAGATCCTACTTTCAAAAAAATCATACATGCTTTTCATGATTCATGCTATTACACTTTAAAATCATACTATTACTTTAAAAGCAAACTAGAAAATCTAAAACTATAAAAAAACCAAAACTTTAAAAGGCAAAGCTAAACAAACCTTTTAAACCAAGCATAAAAAGTAAACCTATGAGAAGGAATTGAATTCATCTTCATGGGGGATCAAGTGCTAGGCTCACCTTGTTCTCTCCCTTCCTAGATCTCCAATGTGTACCTAGGGTGGTTTGAGAGCTTTAGGACAACGTCTTAGATGGGGTAGTTCTTGGAAAACACTCCTCCACCCTTGCTTAGCTAATTGCAAGCAAAAAACTTCAAAACTATATTAAAATAAGAGGTCCCGGGAGGCTCCCCATCCCAGTTTTGTCCTAGCAATGTGTACTTAACCATGTAGGTTTTAAAATTCCATTACCAATTCAACTCTCCATAGATTCCACACACAATAGTTGGATTAGAAAGAGGTCTTTTTTTTTTTTTTTTTTTTTGCTCTTCATGCTTTTGGAGGGATTGCTCCCTCCCCCCCAAAGCATGTTTTTTTGGGGGGATTGCTTCTTTTCCCCCAAAGCCTATTTTTGGATTGCTTTATTTTTGGATTGCTTCTTCCCCCCCCAAGCCTGTTTCTTGCGGGATTTCTTGCCTTCTTCCTCCGCCGTCCTCGTCCTCGTCCTCCTTCACGTCCTTCCATCCTTTCATCCGCGCCACTCCGTTAAGGCCTGCTACGCTACTGCAGTTTCGGCACCCTCCTCGCCCTCTTTTCCTCTGTTGCGCTCTTTCCCTTTGCCGTCCTCGTTCTCAGTTTCGGTTGCGCTCTTTCCCTCTGCCGTCCTCGTCCTCAGTTTCGACTGCCTGCACTACCACATTTTCCTCTACCGTCCTCATCCTCAGTTTTGGCTGCGCTACCACAGCTCCGGCTGCCTGCACTACCACAGTTTCCTCTGTCGTCCTCCTCCTCAGTTTCGGCTGCACTAGCACAGTTTCGGCCGCCTTTGCCATTCATTTCCTCTGCAGCACAGTTTCAGCGCCGCTCTGCTTTTCCTCCTCGCAGCATAGTTTTAGTGCCACTCTGCTTTTCCTCCGCACAAGTTTTCTTCACAGTTATTCAGTGGCAGGTTCGTAGCCCTCAGTAGGCCCATTCTTATTCGCTAGCGTGACTATCAGTGAGGCTTCCGTGTCGTCAACAACAGTCTGAAGCTTCTCCTTTTTTGAGTTAATCTCACGAAACCCCCTCTTCACGAAATCCCCTTTGGACAAAATCCCCTCAGCTCCTACGATTGCTTGAAATCCAAAGAGCAGAAGCTCACAAACAACAATGGCTACTCAATCATCCAAGTAAGAAAACGAAAGAAATCGAAAGTATACCTAATTCATGCATGGTCTCCACTTTCTCCATTTTGGAACACCACGATTTGAAAGAAAGAGTCTTGTAAAAGTAGGAATCTCGAAGTGTGATTTGAAAGTAGGGTCTTTAGTATATGATTTGACTTTCATATCTTCAAATTTGAAATTTGAATTCTGTATCTAAGATTTTGAATTTTGAATTTTGAATTTTGAATTTTGAATTTTAAATTTTGAATCTAAGATTTTGAAATTTTTAGATTTGAATTTTAAATTTTAAATGGGGAGATTTGGCCATGCGGCCAAATCTTCTGGCTTCTTTCAAAACATACAACATTTGGCCGTACAGCCAAATCTCCCTAGATCATGGTGATTTCAAAGAAGCTATAAAGATTTGGCATCACAACTAACTCTTCCTAAACCTTGCTGCTTTGAAAAGATTTGGCCACACAACCAAATCTTCCTCGACACTCGTGATTAGAAAGAAGATAGCAAGATTTGGCTGCATGGCCAAATCTCCCTCGACCCTCGTGATTAGAAGAAGCTAGCAAGATTTGGCTGCATGGCCAAATCTCCTTAGACCCAAGTGATTTAAAAGAAGCTAGAAAGATTTGGCATCACAACCAAATCTCCCCAAATCCTATTGCTTTGAAAAGATTTGGCCGCACGGCCAAATCTCCCTAGACCCTTGTGATTAGAAAGAAGCTAGCAAGATTTGGCCGCACAGTCAAATTTCCCTAAATCCTCGTGACTTATAAAAAGCTAGAAAGATTTTGCATTGTAGCCAAATCTCCTCAAATCTTAGTGCTTTGAAAAGATTTGGCTGCATAGCCAAATCTCCCCAAACCTGGTGCTTTGAAAAGATTTCGCTGCACGACCAAATCTCCCCAAACCTGGTGCTTTGAAAAGACCCTTGTGATTAGAAAGAAGCTAGCAAGATTTGGCTGCATAGTCAAATTTTCCTAAACCCTCGTGATTTATAAAAAGCTAGAAAGATTTCGCATCGTAGCCAAATCTCCCCAAACCTTAGTGCTTTGAAAAGATTTGGATGCATAGCCAAATCTCCCCAAACCTGGTGCTTTGAAAAGATTTCGCTGCATGGCCAAATCTCCCCAAACCTGGTGCTTTGAAAAGATTTGGTTGCATGGCCAAATCTCCCCAAATCTAGTGCTTTGAAAAGATTTGGCTGCACGGCCAAATCTCCATAGACCCTTATGATTACAAAGAAGCTAGCATGATTTGACCGCACACAAATCTCCCCAAACCCTGGTGCTTTGAAAAGCTTTGGTAGTATGTCCAAATCTCCATAGACCCTCGTGATTAGAAAGAAGCTAGCAAGATTTGGCCGCACGGCCAAATCTCCCTAAACCTGGTGCTTCGAAAAGATTTGGCCGCACGGCCAAATCTCCATAGACCCTTGTGATTAGAAAGAAGCTACCAAGAGTTGACTGCACACAAATCTCCCCAAACCCTCATGCTTTGAAAAGATTTAGCTGCACGGCCAAATCTCCATAGACCCTCGTGATTAGAAAGAAGCTAGCAAGATTTGGCTGCACGGCCAAATCTCCCTAAACCTGGTGCTTTGAAAAGATTTGGCTGCACGGCCAAATCTCCATAGACCCTTGTGATTAGAAAGAAGCTACCAAGATTTGACTGCACACAAATCTCCCCAAACCCTCGTGCTTTGAAAATATTTAGCCGCACGGCCAAATCTCCATAGACCCTCGTGATTAGAAAGAAGTAAGCAAGATTTGGCCGCACGGCCAAATCTCCCTAAACCCAAGTGATTTAAAAGAAGCTAGAAAGATTTGACTGATTTGAAAGAAGCTAGCAAGATTTGGTTGCACAGCCAAATCTCTCCAAATCCTAGTGCTTTGAAAGAAGCCCACAAGATCTGGCCACTGTTATGGATAAAATTGTCTAAGGAAAAAGGCATTAATATGTATGTGTGTTTGTATATGTGGCAATAGTATAATAAATTATGGTGTGCATAGGGCCCAAGGTTGAGGTGGCAGGGCATGACCATGTGCCACCCTTCCATGTAAGAGGACCCATAAGGTGTGTTGTACATAATCCATGATAGTTATACTATAAAATGCAAGGTGGCATGGCTCCTCCATGTGCCACCCCTCCACCTAGGATGCATTAAGTGAGATATGGCTCAAAGTCCATGGGAGAAGCAATATAAAATGGGTGGAGATGGCTATTATATTGAGTTATTCCCTCCATATGGGATAGGCCCATGTGGGGGAGGTATAGAAGGACAAAGAGAGCTAGTTAAATAATGGGGAAAGTAGGATGAGGTGGCAAGATTCCTTGTGCCAGCCCTCCACTTGTCCTCCTAGAGGTTTCAACATATTATAAAATTGGAAAGAGACCAAGGGAGTATCATAGACTTGAGATATGGGGCTTGATTTATGTGGAAAATTGAGGCAAAGGGTTGTCGCACACAATTGAGAGTGTGTACCCACCTAGCCCACATGGGAGACTTTTCCACACACACCATGCATGTGGGAGGATACATTGATGTGGAGAGACCCCCTCTTTTGGCTATAAAAGGAAGGGGCTATTCCTTGATGAGACACGCTCATTCTTGTAAAGCCACCTAGCTAGTATTTTGATATTTCCCTCTCATCCCTTCTTTCCAATAAAGTATGGTTCTCCTCCCTTGATGTCCACATCTCAACATTCCTCCTCCTATCATGTACCTGCTTCTCTTCCCCCTCTCCCTTTCCCCTTGTGTCATAGTCTCCCTTTTCCTTCCCTCCACTTCTAATTCCTTGTTCACCCCTATGACATCCCTTCGCCCTCGTGATCTCCTTTTCTCTATGGCCTTTGAGCGTCGCCATACTTAGTCTTTAGCCTCTGATCTCGATAACTTTTCTCGCTAAAACCACAAGGCCAAATCTCCCCAAACTTTGGTGCTTTGAAAGAAGCCCATATGATTTGGCCACACATCCAAACCTCCCCTTCCAGTGCTTTAAAAGAAGCCCATAAGATTTGGCCGCATGGCCAAATCTCCCTAGTGCGGCCAAATCTCCCTAGAATCTAGTACTTTCTCAAATCTACTACTATGTCTAGTGTCAATTCTAGATTCTATTTCAGATATGTTTATCGATAATGTGGACAGTTTTCTGTGCGATAGTTCTCTGGACTACTCTGGCCGTGCTGTTTTCTGTGCGACAGTTCTCTGGACTGCTTTGGTCGCGGACTGTTTCCTAAGCCCCCGCAAAAGAGCCCCTGCAAAAGAGTAACAGCAGATCCCACACCCCCCTATCTCTTCTCTTCTTCTTCACCTTCTCTTTCTCTTCTCCTTCTCCTCTCCTCTCCTCTCTTTTTATTAAAGAGTAGGATTGGAACCCAAGACCTCCCCCTTCACAAAAGAAAGTCTTATCATTGGGCCAACAAGTTGGAAGTGGTAAAAATGTAATGTTTTTTGTTCATATATTGAAATCGCGAGAGCTGTAACTCTCTAACCGTAAGGAGTTTGCTCTTGCTGTAAAAAGCAAAAATATTTCATTTTATGTGCTCTATCCACATCTCTTGCTAGATTGCCAATTCAAAACTTCTCCAAGCTCACTTCACGGACGCACGCCTTACGAGAAGGGTGGACATTTATGTCACTTCTCGATGCACGAGATGTCTTCCTTGATCTTCATGTCGACCTTCAACGGCTGATTGTCTAGTGCATTATTGATGGTGATGACGGGTGGAATGACACACCGTGGATGATTCATGGTGACGAACTACTGATACGCTGGGAGGATTTTGACTTTACTTCTACTCATTGTGCGGTGATCGAACTACTTGCTGCTTCAGAGGTAATCAAAACGGTTTCCTTCTTCGAAGGGTGGGATGCTCCCCAAGCTTGGGGGGAGATTTGGCACATCTGCTTGTTGATACCTGTGGAAAAGCTCGTCCTGAATGGTTTATTCACAATCTCATTACAAAGGTTTCTAGGCCTTGGCTATGGTTGGTAATGTTTCGACCAAGGAATCCATTTGTACCTAATCAGCCTTTTGTGCCTCATTTCGAGCTTCAAATTGTAATTCTTTTTGGGCTTAAGATAAACTATGAACAAAGAATTGCAAGTTTATTTGGTGCTGAACGTTTGGCTCAAGTGTTGAATTCTCCCCACCCTCTCCTCCTACCTATCTTGGACTACCGAGAAACTTGGGATGTCCGAATTCTCATCTTGGTGTGATGACATCTTGGATTCTTCAGTTTGATGGAGCTTACAAACCTTCGACCAAGGCGGCTGGCGTGGGTGTGAAGCTCACTTCACCGAGTGGTGAGGAGTTTTGTTACAGCAAGTCTTCGCCCGCAAGTACTTGCAATCAAGCTGAGTACTCGGCGCTCATTTTTGGGCTACAAAAGGCACAAGAACATCATGCCAAGCAATTGGAGGTGCAAGGAGATTCTCAACTAGTGTGTGAACAAGTTAGTGGAAGGTGGAAGGTGCGGAGCAAAGGCTTGGTTCCACGACATCAACAGGCCTTGGAACTTTGCAACCAGTTTGAAGAGGTAAAAATTCAGCATATCCCTCGAGCTCAAAATCTTGTTGCTGATTTCTTGGCACGTGAAGCTTGTATTTCAATCACGCATGACGCGAGTGGAAGCGCCACCCTAACAAAGCCGCAAGCCACGAAGGAGGGTGATCGTTTGTAAGGAATGCAAAGGTTGTGGTCATCATGAAACTAAGTGTTGGGCATACTTGATACGAGTTCACCGACTTCGAAAGATCATCAGGAGGGTTCTCAAGGACATTGCTCAAAAGAAGGATGCCAGACCGCACACCCCTTGAAGAAATAGCATGGCGACTACAAGAACTGGAAGAAGCTGAAGGTGATGTGCAAGCTCTCCAACTATTGACATTTGTCATGGCATTCTTGTTTGCCTTGATGAACAACCTCATGCAACGCCGTGCCTCTAACCCTCGCGTGTAATGATCAATGTGATATCATGAGGGTTGGTCCTTTTAAGATTGTCTATGTGCTATTCTATGCTGAAGATTCTTCTCGTGTAATATTTCACACTACACCAGTCACA
Organism: Dipteris shenzhenensis; assembly: GCF_047967505.1. Taxonomy (NCBI): domain Eukaryota; kingdom Viridiplantae; phylum Streptophyta; class Polypodiopsida; order Gleicheniales; family Dipteridaceae; genus Dipteris; species Dipteris shenzhenensis. The sequence goes on from NC_141597.1 coordinate 10,592,474, forward strand.
CCCTACCCTGCCTATGTGTGCTTTTTGGATGTATCTTCGCCTGATTTTTAGTTCAAGCTTCCTCTTACTATTGTTCGTCCATAGATAAGCCCCTCTTTTCCATCTTCCAAGCATGGCTGACATTCCCGTGTTTTGTGGACGGGTAGAAGAAAATCCAAATGAGTATCTTGTGGCTTTCAAGCGCCGTTGTGTTTCTCTCAACTTTCTTACTGAAGACAGATGGCTATTGGTTCTTCCCACATTTCTAGAAGGTTTGGCTCAAGCGTGGTATGAGAAGCAAGGCGAAGATGTTCGCCAAAGCTGGCCAAGGTTGACAGCATCAATGATTGAGTATTTCGGCAAAGAAGAGGAGCCGGAGAATGTGTACCTGCAGGTGGCAAATTTGAAGCAGTCAGAAGGTGAGACGGTGCGTCGATATGTGGATCGAGCGGTCATGCTCCTGGACCGTTTGATTGCCACACAGGATGACTGGAATGACTCAGCATGTGCTGGGCTACCTTGTAGCAGGAGCGAGTGATGAATTCCGCCTCAAGCTTAAATGGGAGAATCCAGAATTTATGGTGCTAGCACATGAGATTGCTCAAAAGTTTGACAAAGTTCAGTCTGACCCTGCTTCAAAGAAGACGATTGTCCCTCCGCATCCCCCTCCATTCCTGCAACAACAACCTGGGGGGTCTAACTCAAGGGCATACCCCCACCCCTCATCAGGGATGTATCCACCGCTTCCACCTCAAATGTATGGTCCTCCCTTAGATGCTTACCCTCAACAAGGTGGATATCCTCATCCTCCGCCTCGAAGATTTCCCCAGCCTCGCCCACGAGCTCCCCTCCTCTCTACTCCCGTGGCCCCTCCAACTAAAGAGGCCCCCTTTGCAACAGAACCTGGAGTCAATGACCTAGCCAAGGCCCTGAATGACCTTCGGCTTGAGATGGTGGGCATCAGAAATCAAGCCAACCGCCCTCCAAGAGATCGTGCTAATGTTGTATGCTACGAGTGCCACTTGAAGGGTCATTATCGCACAGAATGCCCCAATATTCCAAGGGTGAATCTTTTAAGTGAGTCAGGCACTCTGATTCTGATGTGGAGATCCTTGATCTCGGGAAAAGAACTCATGGACCGGGCCGCCCCAAGAAGAAGGTGTCCTTCTCAGAGCCCTCAGATGCTGAGATGGCAGGCCCACCAATAGAGAAGACTAAAAGATCTCGCAGGAGTAAGTGGTCACCCTCGGATTTTCCCATCGGCTCAGGGCAAGAGGACTATTCGGTCGTTCAAGACCTTGCTCATCGGTCTTTGAGCATCACACTCCCTCAACTAATAGCATTAAGCCCTAAGGTGAGACGTGAGCTGCAGCAAGTCTCTCAACAAGGAAGAGCAAGAAAAAGGGAAAGGTACGAGAGGTATCTTCTATCTCTGAAGAAATTGATCGGCACCCACACACAGTAGATGTCATCATAGATAATTGCCGTGTCAAAAATGTGTGTGTTGATGGGGGAGTTGCATGTAATATCATGGTGCCCCGCATCATGAAGAAATTGAATTTGAAATGTACAAGGCGTTCCTCCACTCGAATCAAGGTAGCAAATGGTCGACGTCTCTCCACCATGGGAGTCATTGAGGATTTGCCCATCACTGTCAATGGGTTGACCACCACTGTCAATTTCTATGTAGTGGACATTGAAGATACAGGCAGAAGTTACCCAGCCATACTCGGGAGACCATGGTTGAGAAAAAGTGATGCAGTCAGCTATTGGAAGACAGGACACATGTCTTTTGGTGCTTCAAAGGAGAAGATCCCAGTGCAACCTGGTGCCATGGAACCGGAAGAAGAAGAGGAGCATGACAGTGATACTATCTCATCTTCACTGTCTGAGTCCATGGAAGAATCAGACGGGGGGGAGGAATTCTCAGAGGAGGAAGTTTACATGATGGGGGTGTCTCCGACCCTGCCACCTGCAGAAAAGATAACAGCTAGTCCTCAACAGCTCGAATCAATGCTTTCTCCAGACCTCACTGTAGGTGAGAAAGATGAGTTTCTTGAAATGTTCAAAGATTTCCCTGACCTCTTTGCAACTAGCTACCACCACCTTCGCCATGTGACTGCCATAGAGCACAAGATAGAGCTAAAGCCTGATGCAAAGCCTGTGGCTAAGAAGTATCGGAGATTAGGGCCCCTGCAGACCGATGCTTTGCGCTCAGAGTTGCAGAAGCTTGTAGAGGCTGGGTTTATTGTTCCGGTTCACAATACTGAATGGGTTTCACCAGTGGTAGTCATCCCAAAGAAAAACAACAAGTGGCGGGTCTGCATCGACTATAAGAAACTCAATGCTGCCACCAAGAGGGATCATCATCCCCTGCCCTTTCAAGACCTCATTCTTGAGAAGGTAAGTGGTCATGAGATGTATACTTTCTGTGATGGTTACTCTGGGTTTTACCAAATCAGAATTGCCGAGGAAGATGTGCTTAAAACCACATTTGCCACACCCTGGGGGACATTTGCATTCAAAGTAATGCCATTTGGCCTCACCAATGCTCCTGCCACCTTTCAAAGATTTATGCAGATGGTGTTTGCTCCTTATTTGGGGGATTTCTTGGAGGTGTTTTTATATGATTTCTGTATATTCTCGTCACGAAAGGAGCACATCATGAAGGTTAGATTGGCCTTCCAAAGGGTCAATGATGCAAATGGCAGTCTCAACCCTGAGAAATGCACCATTGGAGCCACTCAAGGGAGGTTATTGGGACATGTTGTCTCATCCGAGGGCATCAAGCCTGACCCCGAGAAGGTAGAAGCCATCCTCAAGCTCTCCCCACCTACAACCAAACGTCAGGTACGCTCATTTGTCAATCTAGCAGGATACTATCGCCGCTTCATTGATCAATATGCTGCTTTGACACGGCCCATGACTATGCTATTAAAAGATGGGGTTGATTTCTCTTGGAATGAGGATTGTGATCATGGGTTTGCACAAATCAAGAATGCTCTGGCTTCAGAACCCATTCTACGCAATTCAGACTAGTCAAAGACCTTCTATATCAATCCTGGGTTTGGTGAGCACACTCTAGCAGGTATTCTTCTCCAGCAAGGGGAGGATCGGTTCATGTACCCCGTTCGATTTGCTTCTCAACAATTGCTCGACACTGAGCGATGCTATTCAGAGGCTGACAAGCATGCATTGTCTTTGGTGTTTTGCATTGAGAAATTTAAGCATTATGTGGCTGGAAAGTCCTTCTTTATACTCACTAGCACTGGTCTTGCAAAGCAGGTTCTTCAATCACCAAATCCCATGGGCCGGTTGGCCAAATGGTTGGCAGTTCTACAAGAATATGATTTTTCTTTCAAAAGGGGGTTGTTCCAACTTGAAGAATGCTTTGATTGATTTAGTGGAGTGCCTTGATGTAACCCTTGTAGCAGCCATAGAAGTTGGGGATCCTTGGTATGGTGGTATCTACAAGTTTTTAACCGCTTTCTCCTTTCCTTCAGAAAGTACTAGCTATGAGAGAAAGAAGATCCGCAGAGATAGTAGGCGCTATACCCTCCTTGATGGGGTGTTGTACCGTCAAGGCATGGATGGGGTGCTCAGACGGGCCATTGATGCAGATGAAGTGCCTAAGGTATTGAAGCATTATCATGATGGATTTTGTGGAGGCCACTATGCCAGTGACTATACAGCTAAGAAGATTTTACATGCTGGATACTATTGGCCGACATTGTTCAAGGATGTCACTTTGTATTGCAAAACCTGTGAACCATGTCAATTCTTCGGTAGAAAGGATTTGCGTCCCGGGCAACATCACCCGGTGATGTCCATCCATCCGTTTCAGAAGTGGGGAATAGATTTTGTCGGACCCTTGCCCATGACTGCCCGCAAAAAGAAGTATCTTTTGGTAGCCACTCAGTATGTCACTAAGTGGGCTGAAGCTATCGCCCTCTCTGCTGCAAATGGCAAGGCAGTTTCAAATTTCATCTTTGAACATATCTGCACAAGGTTTGGGACACCCATGGAGATAGTCTCTGACCATGGGAGTCCATTCTTAAATGAAGCAGTGGAGTTACTCATGGATCGCATGGGCATTGATCATCACACTTCTAGCATCTATTACCCAGCATCCATGGGTCAAACAGAGCAGACCAATGGCCTCCTTTGTAAACCCATGGGAAAAATGGCCGCAGGGAATAGGAGCCAATGGGATCAGAAGGTCACTGAAGCCGTGTGGGCTTACAACATCACTCATAAAACATCTACAGGTCACACCCCTTTTGAGTTGGTGTATGGTACTGAGGTAGTTTTACCACTAGAGATAGACATTCCGGCCTTGAGATTGGCACAGGAACAGAGGATGACAGTAGATGAACATGTAGAGGCCAGATTGGTACAACTTGAGAAGTTAGATGAGACCCGACGCCTTGCACTACATCAAATAGAGATCCAAAAGAATCAACAAAAGGCCCGATTGGATGCTAAGATTTGCAAGGGATGGGAAAGACACTTTGCTGAGGGGGATGTTGTGCTATGCTTTGATAATAGATTGGACCACCAAATGGATAAGAAGTTTCTGCCACTGTGGGCTGGTCCATACAAAGTCATCAAAGAACGTAGCAATGGGTCTGTACAAGTTCAGGAGCTGCATGAACCATATGGCAAGAAGGTGATCAACAAGCGTTACCTCAAGCCTTTCTTTGTGCGTGATGGTCCCAGGCATGGAAATGCTGTGCATTCCCTGCCTGGGGGGGGAACTGTTATGGATAAAATTGTCTAAGGAAAAAGGCATTAATATGTATGTGTGTTTGTATATGTGGCAATAGTATAATAAATTATGGTGTGCATAGGACCCAAGGTTGAGGTGGCAGGGCATGACCATGTGCCACCCTTCCATGTAAGAGGACCCATAAGGTGTGTTGTACATAATCCATGATAGTTATACTATAAAATGCAAGGTGGCATGGCTCCTCCATGTGCCACCCCTCCACCTAGGATGCATTAAGTGAGATATGGCTCAAAGTCCATGGGAGAAGCAATATAAAATGGGTGGAGATGGCTATTATATTGAGTTATTCCCTCCATATGGGATAGGCCCATGTGGGGGAGGTATAGAAGGACAAAGAGAGCTAGTTAAATAATGGGGAAAGTAGGATGAGGTGGCAAGATTCCTTGTGCCAGCCCTCCACTTGTCCTCCTAGACGTTTCAACATATTATAAAATTGGAAAGAGACCAAGGGAGTATCATAGACTTGAGATATGGGGCTTGATTTATGTGGAAAATTGAGGCAAAGGGTTGTCGCACACAATTGAGAGTGCGTACCCACCTAGCCCACATGGGAGACTTTTCCACACACACCATGCATGTGGGAGGATACATTGATGTGGAGAGACCCCCTCTTTTGGCTATAAAAGGAAGGGGCTATTCCTTGATGAGACACGCTCATTCTTGTAAAGCCACCTAGCTAGTATTTTGATATTTCCCTCTCATCCCTTCTTTCCAATAAAGTATGGTTCTCCTCCCTTGATGTCCACATCTCAACATTCCTCCTCCTATCATGTACCTGCTTCTCTTCCCCCTCTCCCTTTCCCCTTGTGTCATAGTCTCCCTTTTCCTTCCCTCCACTTCTAATTCCTTGTTCACCCCTATGACATCCCTTCGCCCTCGTGATCTCCTTTTCTCTATGGCCTTTGAGCGTCGCCATACTTAGTCTTTAGCCTCTGATCTCGATAACTTTTCTCGCTAAAACCACAAGGCCAAATCTCCCCAAACTTTGGTGCTTTGAAAGAAGCCCATATGATTTGGCCACACATCCAAACCTCCCCTTCCAGTGCTTTAAAAGAAGCCCATAAGATTTGGCCGCATGGCCAAATCTCCCTAATGCGGCCAAATCTCCCTAGAATCTAGTACTTTCTCAAATCTACTACTATGTCTAGTGTCAATTCTAGATTCTATTTCAGATATGTTTATCGATAATGTGTTTTGTCTAACATTAAATATTATAAAGATGATAGTTTGTATATTGCTTGGGTCTTTTACAGGAAAGACATAAATGTGAAGAAGGTTGAGAAAGTTGTAAGTGGATTTGCAGAAAAAAGCATACCTTGGTACTTTGACATATATAGTATTGAGGGAGCACAGTTGACACGAGTTCACTTATTTGTTTTGTTACCTAATAAAAGTGCATACAATTGTGTTGGATCGGTACATCAAATCACTGAAGATGTGGTTGGAAAAGAGGGAGATATTGGATTTTTGATCATTATAAATCAAAATAAGAAGTTTCTCTTGGATCCCAGTGATTATGAAGAATCTCGTATGAAGTCTGATGTAGATGACAACATGCACTCAAGAGGCTGGATAAGTGTTGAATCAATTGATGGAAATGAAATTCACACAGTGACAACAATCATTGAATCATATCAGAAAGTTTCAGCAACATTAAAGAAGCATAAGAGTGGGGAAGATAGTGGGGAAGGAACAAAGAAAGGTAAATCGACTATAGTTCAAGCACCAGAGGTGGTGGCAGAGAAGGGGCAAAGAAAGGAAAGCTAACTATAGTTGATGTACCACAAGAAGGAACACCTCCAAAGGGTATGCTAGCAGTTGTGGTAGTGAATTGGAGCCAAGTGGAAAGGTCATAGGAAAAAAAGGGCAAAAGAAACCATCAGGCTTGGTGGAATATGAAAAATACTACCCATTCAGGTTGCATGCAATATTTTCAATTCCAGTTGCAAGATGTCAAAAAGCTCCTCCAAGCTATGTATATAGAGGGTTGAACAAAGAGCATGTGGAGAAGCTTGCTACAGACTTCGGTTATAACTCTAGGCCTCCTGCTGCTGTAGCGGATTTAATGCCTTTCAATCCTGAAACAAAGCAGCCCCTGGAAAGGGTAGATAAAAAGGATTTAACCAAGTGCCACTACTGGATACTATCTGGACAACATTCAATATATGCTGCTAAAATATTCACATCTAATGATGATAACAGCACGGCCCAAAGAAAGAACTACTACCGCACCTGCCAGGCGAGGATTGTAGTAAATTGTCCCGCACACTTTTGTGTGGAGATATCAAAGATGGCAAACCTGGAGTCTCAAAATATCTTGAGACAATCTCCATACATTGATATACTTAAGCAGGTGAGGGGACAATGGATTCTCTTTAACAGACCCAAGAAAGCACAACAAGGGCTTGCAAAAGGACATCCAGATCGTGAGAATTGGGATGTAAGTACAGATTTTAATTATGAATCATTTTTTACAAGTCGGTTTTCTTAATTATTGCATTCTAATGGATGCATATATTTTGCAGGCTTTCATTGACACTGGCAAGGTAACATTGGGCAATAGCTTTGCCACGAAGGATGTACATATGATAATCACAAGCGATGCCATTTATGATGGTTGGATCTCCATCCTTGAGGATTACATTGCAGGCAAATATTCACAAGATGGAAAATGCCATAGGCAACCCACAGTCTCAATGTTTAGATGCTTGCGTGGATTGAGTGATGATCAAATTGGTCAAATTCAAAATGACATTAAGGAAGGTAGAGTAGTCATAGCTAAAACAAAGACTGATGCCATGATTCTTGATATTGAAGGATGAGCTATGCAAATCAAGAGAGATGCTACACTGCAAGAAGAACTTTATATGTTTATATCGGCAGAACAGCCTTCTTTAATGTTAAAAAATTGGGATGAGTGCAGATTACATTTTAAAATTACTCCAGAATTGTATCATCGGATTCGTGGTTGCTCTGACTCATGGTTAAAAGTGAAGCTTCAACAGGGCAAGGAAACTCCACCATTGCCTAATGCTGCAAAGGGGTTTCTGAGGTGGATTATGGGACAAAGTGAAGGTGCAAGTCATGGACCGAATTCCACCCGGTCTTGGAGGTTCTACACAGTCGGTTCAAACATGGAGGGAATGGAATTTATACATAATGTGTACCAAGAGCCAATGGCAATAGGGGTTGCCTTTTTGGATGTAATGTATGGACCAAGCAGAAGTAGAAATTGGAATGAGGATCGCTTTGAGTGTTTGTTGAAAAGCCTAATGACAATCGATTCTCCCCCAGTGCAATTCCTTCTTGTGGTGTTCCTGACCATGGATCATGTATCATGTTTGAAGAATGCATTAAATAAGACATGCGGGCAATATAAAATACACTTTGGTTGCCTTAATTTTGAAACTACAGATATATTTATCACTGGATCTATGGATGGCTTAATTGCCTGTGTACTGATAAGCAAGGAAAAGCATTTCAATGATATTGAGCGCTATACCAATGCACAATGTAAGCCATCAATATATGTTGCAGATGAAAAATATGAAAAATCAAGTGGTGTAGAAGAATCAGGTGATGAGGATGATGATGACGAGGAGGATGATGATGAATTTGACATTGAATTATCCTTGAAAAGAAAACGTTCAAGTATCATGAAAGACATGATCATGGGTTTCTATCGAGAAGATGAGTATGTATTGGACTTGTTCTCTGAGGGGCTTGCTGCAATAGAGTCTCTTTCTTGTAAGAGGCGTGTTGTTTCAGTTGTTGAGACTTATGAGGAGTTGGCAAAGGTTGAAAGTATATGTTGCACATATGCTTACAGTAATCATGAAATTCGACAATGGGCTAGCTTGCAAGAACCAATATTGGCAATAGAGGGGGTATCAAAAGAAGATGATACAATTGAAGGTGTAGGGGATAAAGAAATTGATACCATACCAGGACAAAAAGAGCTTCAACCCTTCAATGAAGAGCAGTGTGAGCATTTACAAAAACATGCTTCAAAGTTTTGGGAAATAGAAGAGGAAGCAACAGGTCCTTGAAATTGTCCTTTTATATGGTGTTTATTTTTTTTCATATGTTATCTTGCTATATTCTCCATATGATGTATTAATTTTGTTCCAAAGATCTTTTAATATTACTTGGAAATTCATTCTATCTCATTGCCATAATTCAAACATTCATATGTATTCTTGAATATGTTTAATTTTCTATATTTCATGAAAAGATGTGTTTGCATGTTGTAATACCTTTGGAGTGTGATACACATCCAAATTTATTTATGAGTTCATAAATGTTAAAAAGTGTGTTGAGTCTTGATCATGATGAATGAATTAGTGTAAATTGTTGTTTCTATCCTTATTCACTTCATATGAATGCTCAAATATGTTTTGGCCACTTGGCCAAATCTTTTCTTGGTGGGAACACTCGGCAATGCTAGATAATGTTGGACTCCACTCTCTATGCAAAGGTTTTTGGCATTGCAAGGATATGTAGTTTTGGGGATTAAAATAACTTGAAAGGGTATAGATTCAACAACTTTAGGGGGTATACTAAGCATATGAACATGAATGATTTCTTTTTTTTAGTATTCCAATTTTGTTTTGAAAAAGAAAAACATGAATGCTTTCACACAAACAAATTGCATTGAGAGCACACAACCTAAAGTTTGACAATTTGGTTTTCCATCTCAATATTCAGCTTGTTTCTACTTATGAATTTCATTTCCTTGTTTATCAACAGATATTGGCCATCTCAATTTCACATCGCTAGAAGCATTGCCTGTACATGTGACACCTGATCCAATGATTCATTATGTGCCTAATTTGAACATTAGCATGCAAGTTCCAAGCTCAACATGGTTGATTGAAAATGTTGAGGATGCAATGTCTGTAGTTAATGTTCCATTGACAAATGTGAATGCAAGCTTAGAAGGTAAAGGAGAAGATGCAATGTCATTGTATGAAGCCAAGGTGCAGGCAGAAATCTTAAAAGGTAAAGGAGAAGACATAATGTCACCCTCAGAAATAATGTCAAAAGAGTGATAACAAAAATAAGACTAGCGGTGATAATAGATTTGAAAGGGTTATTGCTCGAGTGTTGTTTTTCAAAGTCAAATAAACATATGAGCTTGCACAATGGGAAGCATTGGCTTGTTCTCTGTCCTGGGTGTTTAGAGTTTCTACAATGGTTGCTCGATCACTACCATGTTGGCATTTGGTCCACTGCAGGAGAAAAGGGCATGGTGCAACACATGCTGGACACTTTGGCGCATCATGTTAACAGAAAGTTACATTTCTTCATGGTTTGGGGTGCGATGGCATGCCACAAGCATACAAAGAGTAGAATCATTCAACCAGACAGGATGAATGTGGAAGCGGAGTTTAAACCATTAATGAGAGTGTGGTGTTGTTTTAAAGAGGAATGCAAACCAGCAAGAACAGTGTTCATTGATGTTTCGCCTTACACGGGTTGTGTTAATCCAGCAGAAAATTGCATTTTCCCTACAAAATTTGATATAGATTGTGGTGATTCTATTTTGCTTCATGAGTTATTACCGTACCTATAGATGCTAGATGATGCAGTAGATGTGTGCAGTGCCATCTCTTCTAACAGATTTGGTCAAGCTCTGATTGTCGAAGGGCATGATATGTTCTATTATTTTCAACCAGTGATCCTTGAATTCAAAGAAAAAAACAAAGAAGTTCTCGAAAGGATGAATGTCGAATCTCATATGTCTACTCGTAGTTCAAAAAAAGACACAGAGAAAGGTATTACTTCACCTATAACCAAACCTAGAGTGAGAGGGACTTGTCCTACTACAAGAAGTATGGTGCATGCTCAACATGTTACATTGAATGAAGAGGAAGAATGCATGCTAGGAAAAATTGCCAAAATGGGGCCATTGAAAGATAGTGAGGCAAAACGCTTTGCTATGGTTCTTGGATGCAAGGAAAGGGGAATCACTACCGATGCTGCAAGGGCATTCTTAGCCAACTTGATTCAATTTTATTGCATAGACAACCCTTAGGGAATGTAAGTGATCTTGTTAATTAGAGTTGTAGACACAAATGCTCAACTAAAACATTTGTACCTACATTCTGATTTATATTTGGACACTATTTGGTTAGATTTGATTAGCAAAACATTATGTTTCAATTTGTTTTATGAAAGAATTAATAGACATTGAGTCAGTACCTTGTCCAAAAAATGCTATGTGCTTTGTGATGTGAGTTTGTATTCCTCCACTAAAAGAATGATTCTTTGATTTTAAACATATGATAGGTGTTGCAGATTGTCCTGAAAAGTTGAAGAGCTATCTTATTACAAATTTTGATCCTGCATCCAATGGCTTATGGAAACATAAATTGCCCATACCCATTGAGCGCGTGTTTGAAATGGATGGCATCCATTATGAAGTAAAGAAATCAACAATACCTGGGGCAGGATATGGTCTTTTTATACATACGAGCATCAAGAAAAAACAAGATTTAATGGTATATAATGGTCCAAAGTATGATTATGATACTTGGAGATCTCTCCTCAAGTTTTTCCCAAGGATGAAGACTTATGGAATGTTTGAAGATCCATTCATTGAGCCATTGACAGATGTGAAATGTATTGTGGGAGATGTATTGTATGGAAACATTGCTAGATATATAAATAGCTCAATGTATAATAAAGAAAGAACAAATGTTATATTTGTATACATCCCTAAACTACCACCTTGGGCTCAAAAGTCACAAGTAAATTTGAGTTCCCATGGCTACATTAATGTGCAAACCATAAAGGATATCTCCTTTGGAGATGAGCTACTTTGTGAGTATGAATACTAGTATGGAATTGTTAATGATTATGTTAAACGATGTGGTGCAAAATTGGCTATGTGTCAATGGTTTTGATTATAGCTCTATTGTGATGGAGAGTTTCATGAGCTCTATTGTGATGGAACGGTGTTTTTGAACACCACATTTATATGATGGATGTCAAAGCTCTACCATAATCCTATTGCATATGTCAATTGCATATGTCAATACTGCAATTTATCAACATAGAAACATATGCATTTGACATTAATTTGATACATCTTATATACCAAATAAAAATTAACAGTTGTTGCAAGTTTAATTTTGTTTTTGAAGACCACAGTTATATGATGGATGTCAAAGATCTATAACAATCCTATTGCATATATCAATACTGCAATTTAATTTACTCCAATGAATCTTCCTAATGCAACATCTATAAATTGGCTTTTGTTTGTGGTTTTGATGCATACAAACAACAAAAATCTTTCTTTCACTAGCAAATCAACAAATTTTTTGGCCATGGAGCCATGTTCACATCTATTTAGGCCTTTTGCCATAGCAACATATGGAAGATTTTTGCTTGGGTTTCTAGGAATTGGGAAAGTATTGTGCATGGTCCTCAATGGAGCTAATGTTTCAATAAAAAACATCAAATTTTACTTTTGAAGTGACTATATTTTATTTCGTGGGAATTGGGATTTTCCCAAATTCTCTAATATAGTGTTTAGTGGGAATTCATGCGTTAGCCATGCATTGACATCTTGTAGTATTTAAGGTCCCAATGGACTACATTTGGGTGACCAAATAAGCTCACCCCAGGACTTGTGAAAGGACATGCAAATCGCTGAAAATGGGATGTAAGTATTCCTACCTTTTTATTACTATATTTGTTCATGAAATTTTCAAGTATATTTTTCAATTTAAGTTGCAAGTTATTTTGGAGATTGGATCTAGTGCCATTATTTTACAAAAGAGAGAGTTGTATTGGTACCATTCTTAATCTACTCTCTTGGAGGAATAACTGAAGTGCCATTTTTCATAGAGAGAATCATGAGAATGGCACTAGTGCCACTCTCTCTTAAGTGAGAATAATCAGAGTGTCATCAACTTTTCAAGAATGCAATGGATGTTTGACTCGATCTCATCTATTATATGTGCTGTTTATGATTTTCTTTTCAGAATTTTTTGTCAAATGCAAATGTGTCAATGGGTGCCAACTTCGCCATCAAAGACACCCATATGGTGACCTATGAGGACGACATATATGAAAAATGGATACAAATTTGAGATCAATGCAGGAGAGAGATCATCAACCGACCATAACACATATGAGACACTTGTTGGGATTGGATGATGACAATATAAGAAAGATCCAAGAGGAGAGATAATCAGTAGGTGACATTGTACTCATCAAGTCCAAGCAAGACAATACGGATGTTACCGACATGGCTCAAAGGGCACTAGGAATGAAGAAGACAAAGCACTTAGAGAGGAGTTTATGAAAGTATTCACCTCATGACATCCAAATCCCACCTTTGGAACATGGGATAACTTTGCAGGGTATTTTAGTATTACTTCTGTTGCTTTTCAAAGATTTCATGGAATTTGGGAGACATGACCATTATGGTGTAATAAAAGTGCAAATTTTCATGATCTAAGAAAATTGTTGAAAAATATTTGCCAAATTTAAAGAAGAAAGTAGAACTTTGTAGGGGCATCAATAGCTCATGGACTAGTAGTAGTGCCTACCCCAACTTCACTAGACCTAGTGGTGGATGGAGTAGTAGATGGGTTATAATAGTTGGCAGTGAAGACATGGTTCTAGCTGACTCCATGGGGCCAAAGGAGTGGTAGATGGTGAAAAGAGTCCTCATAGAGTCATCAAAACTCTCAAAGGATGAACTCATGCAAACAAAACGGAATCATGGTGCAGAGAAGTAGTTAGGATGGCTATGGAGGTAGGACTGTTAGCTTATTACTTCTAAATTTTTTGTTGCAAAAGTTTGGCTAAAAGTGTTAATGCAGTGAAGTTTGCCCCAGGGTGCTGCTAAATTTATAGTTTTCTAGCTTGATGCGCACTATGCTAATAACCTGACAGACATTGCGATGGCAACTCAATGGACACTACACAATGGGCATGGAGATAACAACTTGGCAAATGTGGAGATAATAACTCAATAGGTTTTCTGAGAAGTCATTCTAGGGTTCCATTTGAGTGTTTTTTTTGGATGTTGACGTTTCTTGAGATTTCTTGAAATTTCCAAGGACTATGGGGACAAGATCAATGAGAAGAAGAACAAAACAGAGAAAAGACCATGGTTGAGTTGACTAATAGACTGGCAGAAGCTATTCACCTTAGTTCTTTGTGAGGGAAAGTTGGGGGGAGATGAAAGAGAGTGATGTCATGTTCACCTAGGGAGTGACTCTCTATAAGGGGGAGACTCCTAGTTTCACCTACAAGGGACGAAGGTCTGTATATTATCACTTATTATAAGAGGTAGGGGTAGATTCAAACAGGGGACGAAGGTTCTTGGGGTGCTACCTCATTTTTATAGGCAAGTTCTTGTGGTACCAGTGCATTCTTTCCACTGGGTGGCTTTGGAGCAGGTGGAATCTTGGTGGATACCCTGATGGTGGTTGGGGTTGTGAGGTTTGGGGCCCTAGGCCCCCAAATACACCTATTACTATTGTAGTAACCTTTGGCTTGGAGCAGCCATTTGAAGATCCATTAGGGTTTACTTTTTCATTTCCTGCCCATGGACATGCGTCGTGTTTCCCGAGATGTCCTTGGTCTTGCAGGTGGCAGGAGAGACAAGGTGGGAAGCAAGGAGGGAAGCGAAGCCACAGTTAGCGTAATAATGTGATTCATTGCAGAGTATTGAGTGTTGACAGAAAGGGCTTCCCCGTGGTTAATGTGGGCTTTAAATTTCTTCAGGGAGCAATGGGAGTAGGGGCTACCAATGTAGAAGATATGGTTAGGAATATGGTACTAATACTCAAAGATGCAGATTTGGACTTGCTAGCCATAGAAGTGGATGAGGAAGCATTGGTTGTGTTTGAGGCACCTACCTTGCTGCCCAAGGCTAGCATGGGGATGTAATTGCTAGTTTCCACTAGACCTAAGACACCAAAGGCGATCAAGACAAATGAGGTGGGACCCTCATTGGTTAGAGCTTAGTGTCATTATGCATTCGTGCCAGTAAATTTGGCAATTGACCGCCCAACACCAAGTTCTGCCAACAATTTTCTATTTGTCCATGGCACCTACATGCATAACATAACATCTACTCACCACAACATGGCAATTTATGGATATGGGTAATTCTACAAAACCTATTGTGGGCAAGGTATTTCCATTCACAGCATGTACCATGATCGTCATGGGCTCCATGGTTACCTCAAATTTCAAGAGTTAAATGCACATTTTGTAGGATATAATGTTGTGGCTTGCTCCAAGTTTGGTAAAGGACTCTTCTACACAAATTGTCTCCTTGTACAATTGAAAATCCACTTGTACATTCACAGGGAAAATGGTGAGATACTCCAGGGATTTTAACCATTCTACCGGTGCCTTACAAACTGTTATAAACCAGAGAGGACTCTCTCTTATAGAAAGGGGGAGAAGGTAATACCTTCCATACATAGTGGCAATCAGCCCCTACATCAGTGGCAATCAATCCCTACATTAGTGGGATTGCCTTTGTCTTACATCATCACTTAGGTCACACACTAGACACATCATAGCACTTGATGTGCCTTTACAACACACACAAACACACATGTGACTCCCCTAGATGCACACATGCACCATAGAGCAAGCCCTTGATCATACTTACCCCAACAAACCCCCCCTCAAGGGGTTGCCTCTTGCAGTGTCAAGGATACATCTAGTCTCTTAGTTTCTCAAGCCAACTCATGGTGGTCAAGGATTAATCTATGGCTAGGAACTCATGCTAGTAAGGGTTCCCAAGGGTGTGAGGTTCACAGAAGTGGGATAGTCAAAACACATATCACATGGCCTACATCATATGGTGACGAGAGGTGATTTACATAACATATTCTTTTTGGAGTACTACTCTAGGCAGAGAACCTCAAAATTTGACCAAGTGATGATAAACAAAAAAGACAAAGTGCCTAAAAAGCAATCTTCATTTGCTGATGGAGTTCTTCCTTTAGGCATAATTGCTTTGTTGTTGAGGTAGTCCTTCTTGTCTTTAGCTTTTTCTTTTGTAGACTTCTTTCCATTCACAACATTCCATATCTTCTTTTTCATAAGCATAAACTTGGCTTTTGTTTGCCAAGTATGGAAACTAGTTCCATCCAACTTCTCAAAAAAGGTCTTAGCTTCCTTGACAAGGTCTTACCCGAGGGCAGTGTCTAGTGCCTTACAAGTGAAAATATGAGCAATAAAAAATAATCCTTCAAAGTACAAGCATTTATTATAGCAAAGACTTGTAACCAAATTCCATACTACAAATCAATTATGCTTTCACTTGCATGCTTCATAGAAGTGGCTAAATGAAAGTATTCCAAGCAAATACAGGTGTAGCAACTTAAAGCAAAGCTGTAGCCATAGTTGTACTGAAGCTATTCAACACTTTAAAACATCAGAAATGCTAAAATAGCATCTAATGTAGCATCAAACTCACAACCTTGTCAAAACTGTTCAAAACAGAGGCCTGAACTTAGAGGGCGCAATTCTCACAGCTCATAGCTCTATTCAAAGGGATTTTTATGTAGGAAGAAAGGCCTTATACTAGAGAAGAGCTACCAGCAAGGAGGGGCACAATGTTGCACCAAGTCGCCATAGCCAGGCTTGAGAAGATAGATTGGTTTTTTATCGTTTCCTCCTCCATCTCTTGTCCAAATGAGCTCATATTTCAGCAACATCTTTCCCTCAGTGTCATCCAACACAAGCTCAGAGGAATTTGCAGATAGGTAAGTATAGAGGCAGCATTGCGTGAAATTTCATCAGAGAGTGTGAGTGTTGGCATTGCGCGTACATTCAAAATTTCTCTGATTGCTTGCAGTTGGAAGTTTGCCCATACGTGAGGAGTTTGCAACTCAAAGGGTTTGGGCAATGGTTGTTTGTAGTCAGAGAACAGAGCTCTCAAAGATTTGGGGAAGAAGAAGGAAAATGGAGAAGATGAGAAACTAGTAGTTTATGCTAGAGATAGCATCTAATGCTAGGCTAGGCTAGATCTAGAACCTAAAGCTCTGATACCATTTGTAGGATCTCATAGGATAGAATAGATGCATCTTGCAAGAGGTGTGAGAGCACAATGAAAGAAAGATGGTAGATCTCTATTATGATTGTGAGAGAGAGGACTCTCTCTTATAGAAAGGGAGAGAAGGTAATACCTTCCCTACATAGTGGCAATCAGCCCCTACATCAATGGGAATCAATCCCTACATCAATGGGATTGCCTTTGTCTTACATCATCACTTAGGTCACACACTAGACACATCATAGCACTTGATGTGCCTTTACAACACACACAAACACACATGTGACTCCCCTAGATGCACACATGCACCATAGAGCAAGCCCTTGATCATACTTACCCCAACAAGGAATGGATTTCCTATGAACAATGATGAACGCGCTCATTAAAATGTAGATTCTATCATTAATAAAATTTGTGCCTCAATCGCTTACTATTTCTAGTGGAAGGCCAAAGTGTGATATTACATTCTCATACAGGAACTTGATGGTTGTCCGTGCATTTGCCTTGCTGTTGGCCTTGGCCTCTATCCACTTGGACCTTTACACATAAACCCCCTATTCCATGGCAAAAGCAGTTGTGTGCTGGTCCTGCAGCGTAATGGACACTTGGTTATATTCTGAGAACTCGTCGAGGAAGCTATAATTTTCCTTGCCAGTAACACTCTCCAAGATATGCTCCATAAAGGGCAATTGTGGAGAGTGGTCTTTATAGGTTGTGACATTCATTTTTTTGGGATCTACACATACTCTAATTTTACCATTCTTTTTTAGCACTATAACTATTTGGGACTTCTAGTCAATATGCTCAATCTCCCATATGAACCCTGCACCGATCAACTTTTGTATTTTTTCCCAAATGATCATCGTGTACGAGTAGTATCTTGCAATCTTGACAACACCCACATATACCTCAAGCAATGGAGGTCCGTCTTCACTTTTGGAGCCCTTCAACCTCTTCTAGTGCCATGAGGATGTTAATCATATTTAGGGGGACTATTTTTTCACGCACCTGGGGATCATGGGCTGCCATTTTTTGTCCCTGCCCTCTCAAAGGCATCTATTATAGCAAGGACATGCATCTAGTTTTGTGAGAGCTTGCGCTCACGTAGAGGATCATACCAGTGCTCATCTCGGTCCTCACCCAGGTCCTTGTTACATGCTTGGAATACATTCAAGGAGGTGGCTCAATGGGTAGTATCAGACTTAGTGTAGCAAATAAGTTGCCAATTAGGGGATGGTCCTTCCATGTCTAGAGGTCAACCCAAATGATTTGATCATCCTTGTGCAAATAGATCTTATTTGAGGACCAATCATGGACCAGTGTAGCCGCACGCATGAAGGGTCTTCCTACAATAACATAATAACCATCTGGGTGCCCATGGAAATCTATTACCACAAACTAGACATGGTGGGTGATGGGTGAGGCTAAAGGTTTGATATTAATGTCCCTCAGCAGCCCTACCAGTTGGGAGATTGCTCTGTTGATGACTAATTTGACAAACAGGTTGATGTTTTTGACGTTATGCCTTTTCCATTTAGCCCAACATTGTTTAGTGACGATAGATCCTCCATCAAGATTGTTGTGGCATTCTTGATTTAGTAGGTAATTGGAAGCATGGCATTGGTGTTTTCACTCTTGAAGTATTGGCCTAGCTTATTAATTGGTATCTTTAGTAGTCTTGGTCCCTCTATGGGGACTTCCCCAACCTTGGTGGACATTTCTTAGGATGTGATCATTTGGCCGTTCATCTAATCAGGTAGGTATCTCTAGAGGACATGATTCCTCGGGCCCTCAATAAGGTTGCTATGGGCATTTTAACCTTGTAGGAGTGGCTCTAGGAGCTCTTTTTTGGGTTTGGTAACTTGAATGTATGGTACTCATGCCCTGACCGAGTCTTGAGACTTTCCTAAACTCTCTCTTGACATTCACGGACCCGGCGTTATTCAAGGTCACCTTTGGGGCTTGCCTCATGGGGAAATCATTGAAGAGGTGATCCACCCCATAGCCTATGCACAACAATACGTTTTTACTAGACGTAGCTGCTAGGAGTAAGAGTTGATCATCTTTATAGGGGCAAGCTCTAAGGAGTGAGGCCCGTGGCACTTGAAACATGCAATTGGCTTCTTGGCTTGATTCTTGTAGGGACATTCCAATGTGGGCGTTGGCATGTGTAGCAATGTATGGTTTGCCTACACATTAAGGGGTGGGATCCGCTTAGTACACTGGAACATACTGTTCATCCTGAAGGACATAGTGACTTATCTGGCTTGGTTGGTATGAGGAACCTTCTAGGTTTTGTACCTTGATTGGTAGAAGGGGGCTCCCTAATAATAGCAAGTTGACCTTGCTGGTTGGGTGGGAAAGTTAAGGTCAGAGGTTGCCTTTGCTAATGGATTGACCCTAAAAAATGTCACTTTAAGGTTTGATGATTCCCCCATCTAGAACAGTGGGCATAATAGAGAGACGACCTCACTCTAAGGCATGGGCACTTGTTCGTATGGTGGTTGCCTATGCATACCCTTCACCATACATTGTCCCTACGAGGAAATAGGTGAGGAATGCTGGGACCTTATCTTACGAATCCTCCCTTGAGTTGGAGGGCCACTTTGTTTAAGATATTGGTGGCCACATCATATACATTTTCCCCCTTACGCATAGGGGCTATCTTCTTGGACTCTCTTGACCTAGTTGCATTATAGGCATGAGACACCTATGAAAGAGCAATAGGGGGCTTTACAAGTTCGTTCGTATCCTCCATATTGTCATCTAGGAGTACAGTGGTCTTGTTGCACAACTCGAATGATGTGGGGTTTGGGGTGAACAATGGTCATGAAATTTTGCATCCATTAACCTAAGAAGGAATCGAGGTAGGAGCCATTCGTCGCTCATTCTCTCATGAGGCTCACAACAAGAATTCATATGTTTAATCCTGGCAATGTATATTCGTAGTGTTTTGTGCTCCATTTGCTTAACCTCATACAATTGGTTGATCGGACTCCATTTTGGGATAGTGGGAGAAAATTTGACTATAAAATCCTTCCTTAAAATGTCCCAGTTGATTTTTTTGTCATTGTACCATTGGCCCGCCTTACTCTCAAGGCTCAGCGCATATGCATTCACTTTGTCTAGGTCACCGATTCTCCAAAGGTTATGCAAATCTATTTGAACCTTTCCATGTGGGAGATAGGATCTCCTTCTCCTAAAAACCTAGCGATAACCTTGGAGATGGTAATCGAATGGCTTCTTGAAGCATTAGTCTCTCTCGCCATAACTATTTACAACACCTCCCCCCTTCCTAGTGCTTGCACTAGTATCCTCATTGCCTAATTGGTGAGTTCTATCTGTGGCACAAGCAAAGGCGTTGGGGGGACTAGCACAATTCTACGGGTGATCCTTGGGCTGTATTATGATAGTTCGTCAGCCAAATGAGAACTATTTTCTAGTCCTTGCCTTGTAGGACTTGGAGCCAACACACATGGTGGGCTTGGGTTTTTTGGCCTCACTAGTATGGGCCTTGGCATTGGTATTTTTGTATTAGGTACCAGCCTATAAGGTGTGGCCATGGGGAAGAGAGTAACCTCTATATCTCCTCCCAAGTTGCATTCAAATTAGGAAGGCAGACCATTGGATGAGGCAAGGCGCTCTCCCCTAAGCTTATTTGATTGATACCCTGCCCTTTAGGGCTTGGTGGTTAGAACTTGGGTACCAAGGACTCAAAATGTATCATGAAGGAGGGTTCACCCTCGTCGAACTGAGCTTGTGGACCTAAAGGCTCTTCAGTTGAGGCTGGCAAGGGACTTCTTTGAGCATTGGCCAACGCATATATTTGTGGAAAGTCCAACTACTCCTTGGTCATTTGGGTCTACCTATTAGGTTAGGATGAGCCAAGTCAAACCATCCCATAATGTTGGAGAATGGGGTAACTGCCGGATTTGAGAGCTATAGTGGCCCAGAGATTTGGGATTCCCCCCATTTTGGTGTCAAAATTCATTGAGTCTTCTGAACTTGAAGTGTCTCCCTATGGTGGACCAAGCACTGAGTAAGAGCTAGGGACCAAGATTCCTAATGAGGATTCTACTAAGGTGGTCCTTGACTAGATCTCAAGTTGTTGGATGCATTGTCCTTCGGCTTTTGCTCAGCTCCTAAGATTTTTTTAGACCTTAATTGCACAAAGGTAGCTCATGATGGGAGCTCACCAAGGGGTCCATACCCTTTGAGTTTCTTAGTCTCCCCTTGGCAGTCAGTTTGTTAGCACACTCTGTGCATTGGTTTAGTATCCTCGCATGTATTGGGATAATAACCCCTCATGTGTGGAGTTATTATCTCAATGTGCACTATCTTGTTGTGTGTGGAATTGCTATCTCAACGTGCATGGAGTTACTATCTCAACGTGCATGGAATTGCTATCTCAATGTGCATGGAGTTACTAATTTGATGCATCTTATCTGAACATGTGTGGAGTTTCTATCTCGTTGTGCATGGAGTTACTAACTTTACATGTGTGGAGTTAGAGTTGACCGCTATTTTGGACAAGATTTGGTCATTGATTATGCTAGCTGTTGTGTGTTCCTTTATGATTAATAGAGGATGCTTGCTTGGCCACATCATCTCAAAGTATGGCATTGCCTTGGATCGAGATAAGGTTGGGTGCATCTACAACATAGAATGACTCACGACAAGCAAGTGGCTAGCCCGTGTACCTTGCCGATGTGGCTACACCTCTCAATGCACTCCTCAACACCAAACTATTCATATGGACATACGATTGTGACTGGGCTTTTTGATTCCTCAAACTGATATTGGGCATCATTCGACCAACTGATTGGAAGATTCTCTTCCATGTCTTCATCACACCTTTGACACAACTATTGGCATGGCACAAACACACACACACACACACACACACACACACACACACATCCCGTTGGGGACCCTTCCAGACCTTGGGGGGTTATCTGCACTTTATTGATAATGATAATCATTACTGACACTCCAAGCTCTATATAAATTATGCTTCATGCGATAACTGGTACCAACCACTATCCTTGAGTCTACTTACATGGATTGAATGTGCGGATAATTTGGTACCCTTTTAGACACTATGGCAATTGCTTAAAAACTCCCTAAGGGAGATACGGTATATATTTTTATTGACATTTGCCATCATTAAAATGAGAGTTGGGAGGACCATCATGGCTACTTGGTCATTGGAAGAATGGGAGCACCTAATCGATGATTGATGCCCCATATGTCTTAACATGAGGATAAAAGGAGAAAGGGATGACATGAAGTGGGGAAAAGTTTCTAGCATTATGGTTTAGCCATGCTTATTTGGCCATATATCTTGGGGTTCCCTGGGAATAATATCGATCAGGAATCCTTGACTTAGATATTGGTGCAAGGGATTTAACATCCATCACCATGGTAAGAGGAACCATAATGGGTTGCAAAACACGCGCACACACACAATTACCCCCTTGGGATCTTGTTAAGGATCTGTCCCCAATAGTATCCCACCTTGGGACTAGGGGGCATTCATTGTCTCGGTGTAGTATGAGATTCCAATAAGATTGTGTAAGGAATATCACTAAATATACAAGAAAAACGGTTTGGGTAGATAGGGACATAGTTGGTAGTGGATCATTGTACAACGAAATGCCTCCACTTGATGTACCATGGGAGTGCAAAGGTGATAATGAAACTCCTCCTACAATTTTGGTGGGAAAAAGTTTGGTCCTCGGGGATGGAGAAGGAAGTACGACATGCTCTTTTACCCTATTTCTTGCCTAGGGGAAGCTTGCCCATTCTTCACACTGCACAAACTGAAGTCAAGCAGCAGGTGAAACCTTCAAGCAATTGGAGGATCTGGAGTGAGCATGGTGCAACAACAAAGTTTGGGGGACATAGCTTGAGGAGGGCAATAGCCCAAAGCTCCACACGACTTGGTAGGGAGTCCATGAGCGAATGGAGGATCCACCAGGTATGGTGTCTAAGAATCATGGATTGTCTAACATCGACAAGGGCGATATGTTCAGATGGAGAGCCCGTCCGTTACTTTGAACGAGGATCTGTATACTGGGAGAGAACATGAACATAAGTGACCGTAGTGGTTCTGTAAAACCAGAGAAAAGGCAGCCTTGTCTTCCTTCTACACCTACATGACTTCAGCAAAGTCCCGACTGTGTTTGCCTTGTCTTCACCAAATTCCACGGACTATAGCCTGTTGGGATTCATTGTGAAGCCATTTCGCAAGAGTCTGCACAGTGCATTTTCTTCTCGTCACGTCTCTCCTTCATAGGGTGGAACTCAGGCCTAAAGAGGAGAGGATACCGTTTGTAGTAGGACACAACATCATCTATCTTCTACACAACATCACCTATCTTCTACGTAATATAGATTGATGTCTATGTAGCAAGAGGGAGTGTGACCTCCTCTACTCCTACTTGCTTCCTTTGCAGGTCCAAAATGAGCCGAATGCTCCTTCACAAGAATTCACTAGAGAAATGGTCTCCGAAATCTCTTCTCTGTGCCAAATTGGGCTTTGCCTCCTATTCTAGCCAGCGTACTCTGCATGTAGTAGGAAAATTCTCTTCTACTATGCCTTCCTTCTCTGCGCAAACAACTATGCTGTGCGCAAGTGCGTGTTTTGCTCTAGGAGCCAGGAGCACACCCACATATATAATGGCCTTCTCAATCACTTTGCTTGCGTTGGGCTGGTCAAAAGTTATGAACAGAGTTATTGGTACTTACTAATCACTTGGGATACACATGTACCCTACCTTTGATAAGATGCGGGCTAGGATAGCTCAGATCGATTACCTAGCATATCATAGTGGGTTGGCTTTGGTAGCTTTGCTTGCATCATTGAGTGTGTGTTGGCTTCTTATGAGCTCTATTGTCTTGCAAGTATACGCAGCATAGAAGTACATGTAGAGATGTAGCTACATTTCACTGGGCTTTAGCAAGCAAAGTGACCTTCTATATACTTTGTTACATGTTATATTGCAAAGGTGGAACTGCGCCAGACTCTCTACCAGCACGGTGTTGTGCTCTAGCTTTTCTTACCTCTCTTGAAGTGTCTCTGTAGACCATGCTCAGCTGATCTACTGTGAGAATGGAGGCCCCAATAAGGGGAGTCTCCATTGATTATTACATCGGCTAATAGAAGACAACTTCTCCATTCAAAAGTCCCCAAATTGAGAGGTAAGACTCACTAGCTCTGGTAATAAGGATTCACGTTGGCAGAGAACCATTTGTAACCAGAATTGTGTGCCAGTTTGCTTGTCTTGTCGCTTGACACAGGGGTTCTGTTCACCCAGAGTCTCTGCGCAAACAACTATGCTGTGCGCAGGCGCGTGTTTTGCTCTAAGAGCCAGTAGCACACCTGCATATATAGTGGTCTTCTCAGTCACTCTGCTCGCTCTGGGCTGGTCCTAAGTTATGAACAAAGTTATTGGTACCTTACTAATCACTAGGGATACACACGTACCCTACCTTTGATAAGATGCGGTCAAGGACAGCTTCAGACACATTACGTAGCATATCACAGTGCGTTGGCTATGGTAGCTTTCCTTGCATCATTGAGTGTGTGTTGGCTTCTTATGAGCTCTGACGCTGTCTATTGTCTTGCATGTATACACGACATATAAGTATACGTAGAGATGTAGCTGCATTTCACTGGGCTTTAGCAAGCAACGTGACCTTCTATATACTTTGTTCCATGTTATATTGCAAAGGCGGAACTCCGCCAGACTTTCTACCGGCGGGGTGTTGTGCTCCAGCTTTTCTTACCTCTCGTGAAGTGTCTCTGTACACCATGCTCAGCTGATCTACAGTGAGAATGGAGGCCCCAATAAGGGGAGTCTCCATTGATTATTACATCGGCTAATACCTATGGAAAGGAGACGACTTCCCTGTTCAAAAGTCCGCAAATTGAGAGGTAAGACTCACTACCTCTGGTAATAGGGATTCACGTTGGCAGAGAACCATTTGTAACCACAATTGGTGTGCCGGTTTGCTTGTCTTGCCTCTTGACGCTGCGGTTTTCACCCAGACGGTCTGGGATTCCCTCTATATTCGTAGTTAGCAGTCATAGATCAAAAGACTTTCGAGATGGGGCTACCTTGAGAGATGACTACGTGAAAAGATCTCTCGAGTTGTTTTAAGCCACATTATGATATCCACGTTTGTATGGGATGCTTTTGGACACACAGAGCTTGATTTCAATGCCTAGAACCTATCTAATATTGATCTTGGGAAGTGGAACAACTAATACATTATGAGACCACAGTTTTAATATTCTGTATACATTATATATTACGAAGTGACAAATTTCATGGCATACTAAGAGAAATAGGTGTTCCCAACAACTATGGAAATCTACTTTCAATATATGACAACGTGCTAGCAATGGCTATTCTCTGTTTTTCATGCAGTCTGTCTCAGAAAGAGACGTATATTGATCACTTCAACTTACTTCCACTTTTTTACAAGTCCTATTGCTTAAAATCTGATTGGAGACTTGCATTTGTCTTGGATCTTAGACCACTACTTTTTGGAAGGAATTTTTTGCCTGTATTATAGATTATCCAAGTGAATCATAGGATTGTGTTGTATATGACAAGAGTGAAGAGACGTTTTACCCTTTGTTTCTATATGATGGTTTCTATGCATCAATTTGGTTCGTGTTTGCAGGCCTATTATGACTCAATCTCATGATTAGTGGAGAATTGATGAAAGGACGATAGGGCCTTTGATTAGTCTACCTATCCCATTGAAAATTACTTTCCTTGGACTTGAGACTCATTTCATCTTTTTTAAGCTTGAGGTTAACACGGATTATTTCTAAAAGCCAATCTTTAATTGCTGTTAAAATTTAATGCTAATCTAGATAGAGTGACATGGATAACAACTGTATGCCAGCATTGAAGCCTGGCTTGCGCATCATGAATGAAATGTTCTAACTTTCATTGTGTTGTGATGGTGCCACGTGAGTCGGCATAGCTCTCCATCGGATTGGCATTATATATCTTTGGCATGATTTGATGGACATGAAATATGACGTTGGCAACTTGGAGCAGAACTTTGTAGCAGATGATCTCCATCTACTGTAATATGGGAATGAATTTATGGATTGGAGAATAATTTTGATCCTTTTTGTATGCTAGACATTCTATTGATATGAATGTGAGTTTTTATGATGACTCCCACTTCCATACTCTGTCTGAAGTGGTAGAATTTGGATAGATTACTCTCAATTGTTGTTTTGAAAGAAAGGGCAATGGCATTTGTTTGCATTTAGTTTACTCAAACATTGAAGACTGGTCCAGTAGTGTGTAGATTTTTTTATAGGATACACACACAGATATGTATATTTGTATATATGTATATATGTATATGTGTGTGTATATGTAATCCAATCTATATTAAGGAAACATTGTTTTATGTCATTAGCTGATTCATAGCTAAAAGATTGTGTGTGTGTGATTAAAATTGCCACGTATTCTTTAAAATATAATTAAAATTTGCCTCACCTATGGTGAATCTACATTAGAAAGTTAAGTATTTTAAATAACACTTTTAAAGCTATAGATTCTTCACAATATAAGATGACAAATTGACTTCATATCATTTCTGTCACTTTGACTACAAACAAGACCATATTTGGAGTCACATGGACAAAGTTATGGGGGAAAACTTTTTTGGTCATGAGTCAGTCTATGGCTTTCACCCAGCAAAAGCCTATTGATTAGCCCATGACTTAAAAAATTTGGTTATATTTTTTTAACTACTTTGGCTCAAACTATAGCATGTTTTTTTTTAATGAGCCAATCTAGGCTTTTTGCTAGGTGAAGTCCATAGACTAGGTCATGATAAAAAAAATTGCCATCATTTGTTTCAAGTGCACTAGATTAAAGTGTGCCAATCTATGTCTTTCACCTAGTGAAAACCCTCGACTGTCTCATGAAAAAGAAATTATACAATTTGAGCCAAAGAAGTTGAAGAAAATGTAGACAAATGTTTTTAGTAAGCCAGCAATCTATGGCTTTCACTGGGCGAAATCCATAGACTAGCTCATGACCCAAAAATTCACCATAACTTGGTTCATATGAGTCAAAATATGGTCATGTTTGCAGACAAAGTGATTGGTATGATATGGATGAGTCCATTTCTCTTCTTAAATTGTAAAAAATCTTAAAAGTTTTACATATCATACTAGACAAAGTGATCCTGCCTCACCATATTCACACTAGACGATTCCGGGATTATGGCTGACGTAACATTCCCTTCCCCTTAAGAATGGATATGGACCAAGTTACGGGAAAAATATTTTTTGGTCATGAGCCAGTGTATGGCTTTCATACGGCAAAAGCCATAGATTGGCTTCCTGACTTAAAAGAATTGTCTACATTTACTTCAACTACTTTGGCTGAAACTACATCAAATGTTTTTCATGAGCCAATCTACAGTAATCACCAAGAGAGAGCCACAGACAGGCTCATGACAAGAAACATTTGGGACACTTCAAGCCAGTGCACTTGAAGCAAATGATGGCAAATATTTTTTATCATGAGCCAATCTATGGACTTTGTCGAGTGAAAACCATAGATTGGCTCATGAAAAGAAACATGATGCAAAATTAGTTGAAGAAAATGTAGAATTTGTTTATGTCATGAGCCAATTAATGGATTTTTCCCGGTGAAAGCCATGGATTGATGACTCATGACCCAAAAAACATTTCCCTTGAACTTGGTCCATATGACTCGAAGTATGGTCACATTTACAACCAAGATGACTGAAATGATATAAATGGGTCCATTTTTCATATTAGATTGTCAAAAGGCTACAGATTTAAAAAGTTTTTTTTACAATACTTAACTTTGACTTAATTTGCACTAAATGTTTTTGATCATGAGCAAATGCACTTAAAGCAAATTATGGCAATTTGTTTTCCTCATGAACCAAATATATGGCTTTCGCCCAAAGAAAACCATAGATTCACTCATGAAAAGAAAAATTGATTCAGTTTGAGCCAAACCATTTGGAGAAAATGTAAGCAAATATTTTTAGTCATGAGCTAGATTGGCTCATGATTTAAAAAACTTTTCCTCATAACTTTGTTCACATGGTCCAAATATGGTCATGTTTATAGTCAAAATGATCATGCATTTTATTACCCTACCTTTCAAGCTTGTTGTTTGTGAATCACCATTACTAATCATTAATTATGGTCTTGGAACAATGGTTGGGTACTTTTATTACTACGACATTCCTTCTTGCTTAGAGTTATTTATTGTAGGAGATCCTTCAGATAGTGGGCCAAAGTACATATGATTATTCAAGGATGTTATGGTAGATTATTTTATTATTCAATAGATCTTATGATAGATCATTTTATTGTTGTGGAATAATCTCTATGTCTTGTAAATTCTTAATTTATTTTTATTGCAGAGTTCCTTCTTACTTAGAATAGAAAAGGCTTACAAAGTGTGATGAAGAATATATGCTTGAGCTAGTGGGTTGAAGGAGATATTCTTGTTCAAGAGAGATATCCCTTCAAGCCTCAACCTATCAAGATTATCTCCCTACTATGTAACCCTAAGGTTGCTCCCTATCTGAAGATTGATCCTTTTGTATATGTGAGGTGCACTTATAGTAGTTTGTATCTTACTAGCTCAAGTGTGTTCAAATATATAGAGATGTATGAAATTAAGAACCAATCAAAACTGACTAGGTCTTCTTATTTTTAGAGTGATAGAAGCTCTAGAAAACACTTCAATGCAATAAATGTATGGACATTGATCTCCATTCATGTCTTTAATTGCAAAGGCACCTTATTTTCCCAAGTGTTGACATAGGCCAAACTTTGTCAATCCAACACCTTGTGGCTAATGAATCCAATCAACGTCCTACAAAAGTTTCCTATGAATCCAACCTACACCCTATAAAAGATGATTGGAAAAGTTTATTTGTTAAGTTTCCACCCTCCTCAATGCTATGTTGCTAGGCTCCATGTAGTCCATCATGGCTACATCGATTAAATTGGGCCTCAATCATGTCCACAAAATAAGGTGGCATCTATTCTCCATAATCCACAATCATTTTCCATGCACACACGATGTAATGGCCTTAATCCTCGTGTGTGCATGGAAAATACAAGGAATTGAAGGAAGGATATGCATTGTCCACACGTGTACAAGGGAAGTTCCATCCCATAAGCAATAATCACCCTTAGAGAACCTTGATTATATTGATATCTTGAGCCCTCCACAATCATCCCCTCTCGGACTTTTTGGGGGGCAATGGAGCTTTGTGGGCAGCCTATGGGGCGGGCCCAAGGACCCCGCACCTAGCTCACATCTAAGGGACACGTGGCACATTATACATGTTCCTACATGATATCAAAGTAGGCGTTTGTAGTGCTTCTTGTCACATCCATGACACGGGGTGCTAGAAATTGCTTCAGGATTTGTGTACTTGTACAAAGCTATCACGATCTGCACAAGTGGGCGTCAAGTGCAACTTGCCATGGAGGGCCGTGATTTGTGGTGGTTTTGAATGCGATGGGGCAGCAGCTACATGCACTAATAGCTCTCTTGCCTACTGTTAGTTGGTGTGGACTTTGAGACACTTTGTGTGGCTTTGGTTTGCCGACCCCGTGTGGTTTGTCCACGTCACCTTGGTTTGGTGCTGGCCTTTGATTTGGTCAATACTTTGATTGGTGCTTGGATTTAATGCTTCAAGGATTGTCCATAGAGGGGTGTTGGAGGTAATGGCATTCACCCCCATGAGTGCATGGAAAATACAAGGAAATGAAGGCAAGATATGTGCTATTGACACATGTATAGGGGGAGTGCATAAAACGAGTGCGAAAATGTGCAATTAAGACCTAGTAATTGAGTGATAGAACTTAGAAAAATAATGATGGCACTTTAAAAAACTTATAGTTTTTTTGTTTTTTGTCTAGGTTTAAATAATACTGATTGTTGATGATTGATTTTGCAGGCAGAATTCTTCCTTGATTTCAAGGAGAAGCATCCTTCCATAGATATTGGTTTCCATTCTTTTCAGAATCTAAAGCCCTATTTCATTAAAAAACTAAAAGAAAGGAATACTTGTTGTATTTACCATACAAGAATAAACTTGTTCTGACTAGCAGTGAATTCCATGAGGCAGAATAGCACATTGTTGCATGGAGATATGTGTGATTGCTTATGCAAGGTTTGTAGGCCTCAAGGGGAGGACATGTGTGTTGCCCACACCAACAACAGTTGTTCTTCTGTGTCTATAATGTGGCATTCGGTAGTATGTCCAAAGGAAGAGGATGCTGAATGGCACAAGCTTGAATCCTTATTGCGCAAATGTGACAAGTGCCCACAACCATTGTTTTGCCCATGTGAGTTGGATGATGCAAATGATGCATTGATAAGATGGAATACGCATGAATATGTCACTGAGGATACGAGAAAAGGTGATGCAAAGAAAATAATAAAATTCTTATATAAGGAAACTCCTGCATCCATCATCATCCCTCAATACTTGCAACACTTAAATGTGTTTATCACTCACAACTTCCGTAGTTACTGGCACACTCTCAATTCAAAGTGCACCACGAATTTTCTTGATGATGTGATTTGCAGAGAACTATACATTCAAAGTGCAGAATGAGGTTCAATCAATGCATTGGCATAATGACCAAGTGACCATCTTGGTTCATATTTGCTATTGGAAGGAGATAAGCGAGATAAAAAAGCAATCCATCTTTTACATTTTAGATAACAAAGAACATGACACACTATTTGTGTAGCATTGCTTTATGGTTCACCATCAATGGTTGGTGTCTAAAGGCTTGAAGTTTCAAAGACACTGGGTTTGATCATATGGGGCAGCATCTTAGTTCAAGGTTGCTCACCCATTTTACTTTGTTGTTGCAAGGTAAGACATTGGACACTACCCCCTTATTTTCTACATCACGCTGAAGATGCTGCATATTTCAAAATGCAATATATCTGTTGTTTATTATGCTAGGTATTGCTCTTTGACTGGCATTCAGATGATGTGGAACTTTTTTAAAAGCGGCCATGGCAAGGGAGAACATGATGGGGTTGGTGCAGTCATAAAGCATGCACTAACCCGTGAGAAACAAAGGCTCTTCGTAGAAGTAAAGGTTGGTAATGTTGACAAGTCTAAAGCATGGAACTGCCAGACCATCAAAGGAAGTAGTTCAACACACTGCATATTGGGTTTTAGTAACAAAGATCCCACACAAGCCTTGTTTAGACATTTGTCGTGCTTTTGTTCATTCTGCATGGATGAAACATGCGATAAGTACACCAATTTATCTCATGCAAGTCCATGAACCTTCAACAGGCTAGAGCCCATCAATGGACAGACTACATCAGACATGGAGAAGGAATCTATAACATATGCGATGGATAGAGACCAGCTGGCTGACATGCTTCAGATGGGTGACCATTTTGTAGTACTACGGTCCCCTACAAATGAAGATAATGAGGATTATTATGTGGTGCTATGCTCAAAATAAAAAACAGTCCTCATAGAGCAAGAGACGGATGGCTGGGGTAATGTCTTCATTATTGGGGATCAACTGGTTACCACTTCCCAGTAACCCCATCAAGGAATTTTGGAGCAAATATCCTAATACGAAAACTCGAGGTGGATGGACCCTTGACAACTTTCCTACCAACCTTCGTCAGCATCAAATTAGTGAAGGTTGGATAAGCAAGTTGGATCCACAACCTAATTGGCGTTGTCCCAACTGTCCCAAGCTCTTCGATGTAATCTTCTTGAAAGAGACTTACCTACGTGCACCTCCATGTCTTAGAACCCATCCCAAGTTCTATGCAGTTCCACGACGTAAAAAATGGGAAGCCAACATACACACTTTGGATGAAGATTGCACCATTAATTGGCCAATGATCAAACCATACTCTAGTGTAGAATGGAATATCCAAGGCACAATGATTCGAGCACTTCAGCAACATGAGAAAACAATGCGTGGCAACATTGATTGCTTCCTTTGCCTAAGTGCTATCTTCTGCAAAACCTTGGAATTCATTCTGGAGGTCCCATGCTACCTCGATACCCATTTTCCTCCACTCAGTTTCAATCCCAATGAATGGGTCGATGCTCAAATTACAAGCCGGCTCTATCAAAGAGTGATCTTCTTACAAGTACGCCACATATCTCTGTTCAAACAATAGGTGGATACAGGTTACCTGGAAATTGAGCAAAAATTGTATGGTGCCAAGGCTTTACAACAGGATCGACTGGCACGATCGACTGGCACGACACAAGTTCCACATCCACTAGATAAAGGCATGGTAATCCAACTATGTGCTCGTAATAAGCCATAACCCAAGGACAGGTAATAAAATGGATCCGGGAGTATGTTGTCTCTATGCCAACATGGACTTAGGTAGAACAAAATGTGTGTGTAAAGTAGTGGCAAAGCTCCGCTTGTATTTCATAAGGCTAGAAATAATCCCTCTTAGAAATCCAACATGCAAGTTCTACATACAATTCCTACATGCAACTTCTACATACGATTCCTACATGCAACTCCTACATGCAAGTTCTACATGCAAGTCCTACATGCAATTCCTACATGCGAGTTCTACATGCAAGTCCTACATGCATGTTCTACACGCAACTCCTACATGCAACATGCAAGTTCTACATGCAACTCCTACATGCAACTTGCAACTCCTACATACAACTTCTATATAAAAGTTGTACATGTAGAGAGAGAATGTCTTACAATTCCTACATGCAGAGAGAGACGCTCTCCAACTTGTATAAATACCCCATAATGGAATGAAGCCCAGACTCTTTGGGGCATTGTGTTGAGTTTTACTTTGGTATTCCAAGCAATTGTCTCAAGTGTCCATGCTTCCTTGCACTCCACATCCAAAAGCATGTCCTAACCTTGTAACTCCTCCTCTCCCTCTCCTCCTCCCTCCTCCTCTCCCTCTCCTCCTCCCTCGTCCCTCCTCCTCCCTTCTCCTCCTCCCTCCTCCTCCTCCTCCCTTCTTTCCCCCATGCTCTTACACTTTCTTCCTCTCCCACTCCTATGCTCCCCCTAAACCCGTAGTTCCTTAACCCTTAACCTCCATGATCTACAAGGGAGACGAGTTCTCCACCATGTACTCTACCCTGGACCTTGGATCCTCCTCCTATTTCTGGAACCTCCTTCTAAACTCTGGAACCTCTTTCTAAACCTTGGAACCTCCTTCTAAACCTTGGAACCTCCTTCTATCCCTTAAACTCTTCCTAAATCCCTCAACCACCAATGAAGGTGAAAGCCTTCATTACCTCAACCATGATGATACACATTCCTTTTACACATGCATGCACTATGTTTGCTTACCACACTTAAGCCTACGTCTCTCACTGGAATACGACTCGAGGTCCTAAGCTACACGTATACTACAAATGACAACCCCGATATATCTGTAGGTGACAAAAAGCCTTGGAACCCTGCATACTAAGAATACTCTACTTTTCTTGCAGAAGCCGTGGGAAAGAGCCGATAGAGAAGTAGAAGAAAAAAGAAAGAAGAGGAAGAGAAGAAAGAGAGAAAGAGGAAGAGAGAAAAAAGACAAAGAGAGAAAGAGAGGAAAAGAGAGAAAGAGAAATAGAGATAGATGAAGAGAGAAAAGTGAGAAAGAGATAAAAAGAGAGAAAGAGAGAGAGAGAAGCAGAAGAAAGAAAAAAAAGAAGAAAAGGAATAAGGAAGGAAAAAGAGAATTAGAACAAAGAGAGCATGGATGATTTTCTTATGTTAGTTTTGTTAAGAGTTGAAACTTTTATATTGTCATCAAAACTTTATATGCCCTTATAACTTTTATATTTTAAAACATTTGCCAAAATTTGAAATTTTTATGCAAAATTTTACAAGTTTTGCCAGGATTTACATATTTTACTTAGAAATTAAAATCACAATAGATAAAATTATACTTTATTTTGTCAGTATTGTGAAACTAAAAGAAATAGCTGGAGAAACTTTTGACAAGACTTTATATTAATACAAAAGTGTAGCTTTAATAAAAACATCTATGAAAGCACACAAATAGAAGAAAGAGAGAAAGAGAGAAAAATAGGAAAAGAGAGAAAGAGAAAGAGAGAAAGAGAAAGAGAGGAGGAGAGAAAGAGAAAGAGAGGAAAAGAGATTAAGAGAGAAAGAGAGGGAAGAGAGGAAGAAGGAGAGAGAAGAGAGAGGAAAAGAGAGAAAGACAAAAAGAGAAAGAGGAAGAGAGAAAGAGGAAGAGACAAACAAGAGTGTTGAAGGCATAGCCTCCACCCATTAAAACAAGGTAGTGGGGATCATTTTGTAAAACTGAAGGGACAGTTATAACTGTCCCTAACAACACTCCTTAGTGGCCTGATCCACCACATAATGTCTTTGACTAGGATTGTTACATTTTGTAACTTACTGTTGCCTTACAATAGTCGGACTGATATCGGATGCCTATAAAAACTTGTATTAACTCCTATTGAGAGTTTGAGTTGAGTTGATGTACTCTTTGTCAAAACATAATATACAAGAAGCATACTACTTTTTGCAAGATTTCCTCTTTGTCCTTTTTACATCTTGTGATAGTCTTTTATAGTCCATCTACTATTCAACTATACTCTGACTACTGGCACCTTGTTATGAGGAGTGGAGATGTGTTTGTATTTTTTACTTGTTTGAAGACACTCTGAACACTATTGGCAATCCTGTAAGCATTCCTATCTAGAATTGCCGATTTTCACTAAATGCACAACAACCACTGTCAATTATGACATGAAACAACAAACAGAGAGACATCCAAACATCAACTCTGAAAAACATCAAGCGCACAATTGTATCATAGGATCGCACCAGCATATACAAAGTTGGCAAATATGCCCACAATTACAAACGGCATTAGAAACTACATACCTATAGTAGCAAATGTCGCAAAATATAGGAAAATCTATACTAGTGACTACACTAGTAGAGGAGGATATCTAAATACTACTTCAGCATACGTGCATATCTATAGTAAGAGTACTACTCTACCAAGGAGCAGTTGCAGTAGACTGTATGCAAGTTGTCATTTAGCGGAACTGTAGGAGCCATGGTTTGAATCCAGCAAGCACATCAACAATCAAAAGATAGTTGACAATCACACTCTTGTTGGAAAAGTGATGTACGGTAACAACATCAACAATGCACCAAAACGAGACCAAAACAAGCACAGTACATCACAATCGGCAAAGAAGATCATAGCATCAATATTACACTTCCAGTGTCACAACAACACGCAAAGCCTAGCTAACAACAATTCATTTCAGCCACCCGATATGCTACTGTAATCCTCCATCTCCTTTTCCTTTCATGGAATAACTAGCTCATGTCAAATAGCTTCGGAGAGGAAACGTCGCATAGCCATATCGGTATAGCATATTTTACACGAAATAGAGCTCGGGTAGAGACTACTTCCCAAATAGATCATCTAGAGGATACATGACCCTGATTATATTCCTAGTGAGACAAGTTCCTCTACATTAGGGGAGAAATGGGATCTCAAAAGGGCCTCCAATTAGTGTTTCCTAATTTCAAGGCATTAGAGAGGGATTTGAGGTGTACCAATGAGAGTGCTCCTTTTTGTGGGGCAATGGTATGTTGAGGTGGAGGGATGGCAGGCATGCAGAGATCACCTATGGGCTATTCCTCTTACATTGGGGACCACCCAAACCATCCTCCCCCCCCTTAACCCATGCTTGACCACCCTCCCATGTGCACCCACCCCAGATCATCCCCAAATCTCATTTATGTCTTTGTGGGCCCTTGTGGGGGAATTTCTCTTCTCCTAAGGTGTGTTGCAGGTCTACCCCCTCTTTCTCTACTCCTTTGCTCTAGTCCAACTGCCCTCTCCCTCCGTTATGGGACCTTTTGGACGAATTTCTTTTGTCCTCTAGCCTAGTACAGGTCTGCCCCCTTTCTCTGCTCCTCTGCTCTGGTCCAACTGCCCTCTCCCTCCATTCTGGGACCTTTTGGACAAATTTCTTTTGTCCTCTAGCCTATTGTAGGTCTACCCCCTTTCTCTGCTCCTCTGCTCTGGTCCAACTTCCCTCTCCCTCCATTGTGGGACCTTTTGCACGAATTTCTTTTATCCTCTAGCCTACTATAGACCTACCCCCCCTCTCTCTTCTCCTTTGCTCTGGTCCAGCTGCTCTCTTCCTCCAATTTTGAGAATTTGGGTTGCAGTACCTCCTACAGCTAGTCCTCTCTCTCCTACTCTTCCCACTATTTCTGTGCCTCCTCTTGCTCTATCCCCTCATGCTCTACCTCCACCTTCTCTTTCCTCTCTTGATCTGCCCTCTCTTGCTCTATGGCCTCTTGCTTAGCCACCATATGCTATAGGTTCTCTTTCCCTTCTATAGGCGCTTCTCCTTTTGGTACAGGTACTCTTTTCCCTCCTACAAGCACTTTTCCTTCTACTACAACAACTCTTTGCTCTCCAATAGGAGCTTTTTCCCTCTTTCTTTTCCTTCTCATATAGTATACAACTGCTCTTTCCTCTCCTACAGCTATTGTTTTCCCAACAGGCATAGTCTGGAACACAGCGACATAAGGTGGTAATGCTGTGAGCTCATGTGTCCTAAAGGCATGGTTAGGAAGAAAGTGACACAAGCTGGCAATATTGTGAGCTCTAGTGTGTTGTAGAGGCATGGTCAGGAACAAAGTAACCAAAGTGGCCTTGAAGAAGGCAATACTATGAGCTCTAGTGTGTTCTAGAGGCATGGTCAGGAAGAAAGTCATAGAAGTTGACAATATTGTGAGCTCTAGTGTGTTCTAGAACATGAAAAATGCATTGGATGACTTGAACTTACAATTTGACTAACTAGATAGTCATGGAAGGTTTTGCTAAGGGTCCACATAAGCTTCCCAAGAGGAAGGATGTATTTCTTAGACTATGTACCTTCCTTGCCTATCTTCTTTACAAGATTCTATTTTAACATAGAAGTGGGAAGTAGTGGAATCTTTAATATAACTGACAATGGACTGTCTGTACGTTATGTGCACGAACACCTTTTAGTCATGGAAAACAAAATGTATAGTCCTTCAACTTTACTTGAAATGGTGAAATAGCAGGCAAGAATCTAGAGAAATGCATGAAAATGTCCACTTTATCCCTCGTGCAACATCAAACAATGTGTTTGACTAGTACAAGCTATCCATAAATTATAGGTTGGGCATTTTGGAATTTGCATAGCTTTTCTTCATGACTTGGAGGACATTAAGAGCATTGATGGTTTTATTCTGTGGTTTCGTGTCCAAAGTTTTCAGGTAATATGTATAAAGTTTTCATGCCTAAAGTTTAAATGTCTAAAGTTTACAGCTTATATCTATTTGCCTTGCTTGCATCATTAAAGGAAACAATGCCATGATGATAAGCATCCTATGTATTGATTTATATTTTATGGTCTTTTAATGTAATGTGCTTTGTTATGTCTGATAATGTAATGGTTGTTGAATTGATGCAGGAGGCATTTGAGATCACTTCATTGGTGCACTATATTAGTCGAGCAGGAGGATACATTGTGCACAGTCTTCCACATCCAATTTTTAGAATGGCCTACTTAACTACTGAAGTGCATCAAAGTATTGACAGCTTGATCATTGTGATCCACATCACATGGCTAATTCCCCTATTGCATTCTATCCCATTGGCAATGGTGTAAAAAACTTTGTGCCTGGCTACCCTGAGAGGAGAGCCTTAATGGTATTAGTATTAGGATCTTACTTGGGGATTTCAAAAGCCTCTTTTTTCTATGTATTAGAGGTAGCAAAGCGGAGGTACAGGCCATGAAGAGTCTTTGTATTTGAATGGAGAGATTATAATACAAAAATGTACATTTTATCACAATCTCTTCCTTGCAAGATACCATGTCATAAGTAATAATTTTGATTGAGTCATGGTTGAAATTTTGAATGTGTTGTTAATTCAATATAAGGTAATGTCGCTTTGAATTGTAGAGTATTGAATACACCACCTCTAAGTTTGTTGTGTAGAGAGGTGAACCTTTTAGATGCAAACTTGTCCCTTTTCCCCCATTTGTATCCAAAGTAATTACAAATTTATGACCCCCTCAATGTGTGACTGATTTTTGAAGGTCTTCTACATTGAATTTGAAGATCTAGATGGCCAAATTTGTGCCGTGGCGGGTCTGTGCATTTTTCGACACCCCATGATGTCCTGACCAAGTTTGCCTTCTATGCCGTGGTCAAATTCCTCCTTTATTTGCCAAGAATGGACATCCAAATGGCCGAAGTTGTCAAACTCCTTCATCTACCTTTTCAAAATCTATATTTCTTCATAGGAAATCATGAAGTGCATCAATCCTTTACAAGGTGATATGGTAGCATACCTAAAAATAAAAATAAAAGATACATGGACACAGCCAACCTCCATGACTAAGAAAACATAGAAAATGAAAATTTAGATTCCTTTTCAAAATATATATTTTCTCATGTAATGCATCAAATTATTTCAAGGTGATTTAGTGATACGAAATCAAATATTTCATTGACATAGCCAACCTAAAAGGTGGCTCCAAAGGTAGGATAAACAAAAAATAAGAAAATTTACAAGGTGATGTAGTGGAAGATCAAAGTCTTTTGGATTAAATTAAAAATTACATTGACATAGCCAACCTACAAGGTTCCTCCAAAGTGCAAGAAATTATATAGAGAATATATTGCCTAAGGGTCTTACCAGAGCTGAGCTACAAGGCACATAAGTTGTCATATTGACCAACTGTCATTTGCTAAGTTACTTTGTTCCATAGCCATTTTTTGCAAATGTTGAAGGAATTCACGACTGCGGCACTGAAGACAAAGTTGATCGGGATGTGAAGACAAAGTTGGTCGGGATGTCATGGGGTGTGAAATGCAAAACCCACCATGGTGTGAATTTGGCCATTTGGAGGGTGTCCAAATGGCCAAATTTGCGCCATGGTGGGTTTTGGCATTTTTGGACACCCCATGATGTCCCGACCAACTTTGCCTTCTCTATCTCGATCAAATTCCTCCTACATTTTCCAAAAATTGACATTGAAATGGCCAAAGTTGTCGAATTTCTTCATCTACCCCTTCAAAATCTATATTTCTTCGTAGAAAATCATGAAATGCATCAATCCTTTACAAGGTGATGTAGGAAAATCTCAAATTTTGGTTTTACTCCATCTTATCAATGTGTTGCCATGGTCAAATCCCTTCTACATATGTATTGGAATGGCCAAACTTGGCAAACAACATTTAATTGACGTGTAAGTTACATCAAAATGTGATATAACTTTTGTGTGCAAGCTGATATACAAAAAGATGCAATATTAAAAACAACAGATAATTAAAATAGACATAACAATAGATTCACCATTTGGCCATAGATACATGAAATTTTTTTGCTTTAGATAGAAGAATATTATTAGAAATAGGTGTTTGTATTTCAAATTGTAATACAAAGAGGCTTCATAGCTTGTTTCTCTTCTTCTTCAACTCGAATACACCAATAATAGGGTCTTTGAATCCTTGACTAAGTCCTTAGAAAGACCGCTATGCTATTTGGAATCTCACATTCAACTTGTAAGTTCTTATAATCTCATGTACAACACATTGGAATGGATCATGTAGGTTGCCTTGGGTCAATATTGTGAATTCTCCAAATGGATAGATTCTCCATTCTTACTTGCTACTACACACATGAAGAAACATCATTTTAGAAATTTAAATTTAACTACATGTAATGCATCATGTGAATTCTTCTTCTTCAATAAACTTTTGAGCTTCAAGACTTACATTAGCAGCATCACAAGCTCTAGCTATCTCGTTTGCATCACCATTCCCTTCAAGTCCTGCATCACCTCTAAAACAACTTGCTCATGCATGACTTTGTGTCTTTCGATACGAAGAGTCCATATCATCCATGCCCACCATTCTCATATCATCCTCCATGAAGGTCCTGAAAGAACAACTAAGTGAACCTTAGCAAAAGCAATGCACCACTGTGGATAATCCAAAGTAAGAAATTACATTGAAACACTAAGAAATTAACATTTTACTCATATATTCTCCTCTTTAGAGCACCTACTGAGGTTCAAGATGCTTCCTTTCTTGAAAAAAACAATCATGGATCACATATTGATCCTGCAACTGTACGGTCACATGGTAACATGGGGATCTCCACAAAGGACAAGTGGCGGCCACACTACAGACTAACTAGCTTCAAAGCCTGACACGCAACATGTATAGTCTGATGCACGTGCCTATTTCTTGGGTCCCACGTTTCTATAGTCGATGTGGCACTGACGCCTCACTGATGTGGCACTGACCCCTCACTGATGTGGCGCATTACAGCCGTTGATTGCAGACTGTCGCGAACTGCACACAGGGCCACACTAGCGTGGCGGACGAGGGGCAGGACAACAAGGCGTAACTGCAGACTAAAGCCCGGCACAGTCCTCATCATCAAGAATGCTAATGATAGGTCCGACATGGGATGTGCTAGCAGCCGAGCAGCTGAGCAGACCGCCACAACAGTCTGCAGTCAGAGCAGATTGCTAATGGACTGGAGCGAGTGATGTGGGCCCGACTGGAGGGAGGTAGCTGGAGTAAAAGCAGGACTGGGCTTCTGCAGCCTCGTGGAACGTGTCGCACACCTCACGGCACATGTCACGTAGGAAGCCAGCAATTGCATGCCAGACTGCCACACTGTTGACACGCCGAGAGAGAGAGAGAGAGAGAGAGAGAGAGAGAAGCGGGGAGAGAGAGAGAGGAGAGAGAGGGAGAGGGAGAGAGAGAGTGTGCGTTTTATATATATATATATACACACGTTATCTATATACATATAATATATATATAGTAATTTATAATATATTTTATATTTTATATTTAATTATATATAGAGAGAGAGCGAGAGAGAGAGAGGTAGAGAGAATATATAAAATAATACGTGTTTTAATATATATTATAAGATTATGTTATGTTATACAATACTATATTATATATATATATAGTGCCTCTCTCCATGACCATAATGGGTGCAATAGGTATTGAGCTTATTAGCTCTCTCTCTCTCTCTCTCTCTCTCTCTCTCTCTCTAATGCACTAGCATGCAGGCATGTTGCACGCGCATGCGCACACACACACACACACACATATGACATCCATCTATCTTTTATGTTCCGCATGGCAAGAGGAGGGTTTCATGTGAGCAGAGTCCTTCACAAATCTTCAAGCCACATAACATGCAGCCTCTCCCATCTATCTAACCATCCCTTGCCTAACATGCAATATCATAATATCATAAGAGAGAACCAGCTTCCAATACATGAGATGCAGCATCTTCCCATGCAAGGTGCAAGATTTATGGTGTTTTTATTCTATTTCTTAAGAAAGTGGTGCCATGTGAGAGAGAGAGAGTGGAGAAGAGGGGAGGAGAGAGTCAGTGTGAGAGAGAAGAGAAAGAGAGAGATAGAGAGGGAGAGAGCTGAGGGGAGGGAGAGAGAGTGTGTGTGTGTGTGAGACAACTATATATATATATGTGTGTGTGTGTGTGTGTGTGTGTGTGTGTGTGTGTTATCTATAAGATATTATATATATATATATATATTATAATATTATATAATATCTTATATATTTTATTATATATATATAGAGAGAGAGAGAGAGAATATATAATATATAATACGTGTTTTAATATATATTATAATATTATGTTATATTATACAATACAATGTATATATATATAGTGCCTCTCTCCATGACCATAATGGGTGCAATAGGTATTGAGCTTATTAGCTCTCTCTCTCTCTCTCTCTCTCTCTCTCTCTCTCTCTCTCTAATAGCATGCCTTGCACAAGAACCCTGCCCAACTCGCCCCTCCCTCCCAATTTTGAAGGAGGTTGCAGAGCAGAAGTGGCCATTAGTCTTTTGCATTGATGTCTATGAAATGAATGGATGGAAGAGGCACTACCTACATGAATGGCTTCTCCAAGAGAGTATCTACAAGGTTTGTCCCTCAAGCTCGACCTCTCTGCTATTTTCTTCTACAACATATTTAAATAGAGACCCAATGAAGCGGGTCTCTAGCCCATCGTAGATGGGTCATGGTACTCATGTAGTCTAAAGGGAAAGAAGGAGAAGGGGGAAGGAGAAGGGGGGGAAGAGGAGGAGGTTCTAATAAATTTAATTGGTCCTTAAAATATTGCATGGAAAGGGTGCACTATTGCATGCTGCAGGCACATGTGGCTGTCTCACGGCAAGGAATGTGTGGATTCTCGCGGGGATGAGTTTCAATGAGCACTTGCGGAACCTGCCAAAGAGGTTTGAGGAGGTGCAAGCGGTTGCCTTTCAGCAAAGCAACATGCGGGGAAGTCCACACCTAGACTGAGGCTCGGTTCAGACCTAGAGGCGGACATTTGACCCCTTTAGCCTACCTTTCCACTCAGACATCTGGAAGCAGGAGCGGGCCACTAGGGTCTCTGTTCAGACTGAAGGTGGAAGACCCCATTTTTGTGGCTCCCACCTCTTTCCTGCGTTGCACTTTCTATCACCTACAGGCTGCGTTGCACTTTCCTTGGAAGAGTGACAAACGGTTGGTTAGAAACAGTTACTCCATCAACTCGCTCCCTAATCTCCTCACTTCCAATTGCAACTCCCTCCTAGTGCTGCAACACCAGCAGACTCTTCTTTTCTCGCCATTTCGTACTACCCTAGTCCATAGATTGCTTTTTGCCACTCATGGCCTCTTCTTCTACTGCTTCAATTCCCTCCAGGCATGATACCCCTGCGTTGCCGCTCCCTGCAAAAGAGGATATTTCTTCCAAGTGCCCACGTCGTAAGTGCAATGATCAAAGGACAGTGTAACGATCAAAAGCCAATTACCCGCCCAATCTGTTGAAAGACAAAACGAGTCCACACTGTGTGGGGAGCTTGGTACCCTTGCAACAATAGCCAAACATGCCGGTGAAGTTTTTTCATTAAAAAATGAGCCTGTTGGTTTTCATGCGTATGTTATCAAACCTGTAGTTTTAGTTCCATACTTGAATCATGCTTAGTTCAATCATGGTGTATGCAAACAAAGGAAGAGGAAACGCACATGCTTAGTCATGGTATGCCAAACAAATAAAGAGCAGACCTGTGTATTACCATATTGACAGAAAGTTCAGTTGCAATTGCCTCCATTACCATGACTTAGAAATAGTAATAATGGAGTCGTTAAACATTACCATATTGACAATTTCATTCATTCCATGCCATTAATCGATGTAGACTCTTGACTCATTGCTTACCTCATTGCTTTAATCGATGTAGACTCTTGACTTATTGCTTACCATGCAATT
Source organism: Dipteris shenzhenensis (assembly GCF_047967505.1). Taxonomy (NCBI): domain Eukaryota; kingdom Viridiplantae; phylum Streptophyta; class Polypodiopsida; order Gleicheniales; family Dipteridaceae; genus Dipteris; species Dipteris shenzhenensis. The sequence continues at coordinate 10,635,682 of NC_141597.1, forward strand.
AATCGATGTAGACTCTTGACTCATTGCTTACCACATGCCAAGCCGGAAGGATTGTCGCTTGCACAGGCGAGGAGATATCTAAATGTTGCTTCCAAATTTAGACACCTATTGCGAAACGTCTCGTTGAGATCGATCAGAGCTCAAACGAGTCAATTAACTTGCTCGAAGTTAGGAAGGAAAAAGGCGAGGTTCACCATGGGGAGGACTCATGTTGCTGCAGCCTTAGGAGACGTCCTGTATTTTTCATCTTTAGGTTCATCTCTTCTAAAGGAAGACGCATCTGTGTTGAGTGAGCCCGGGCCAGGAGGTGAAACGCCCTTACATATAGCCTCCAAAAACGGGCATGTGGGGGTCGTGAAGTGGCTGCTACAACATCCTCTCATCCTTCCTGCCCATATGAACGCGACAGACGAGCTCGGACAAACGCCCCTTCATGTAGCTGCTCTTCATGGTAAATCCGATGTTGTCTGTGAGATCCTCAAGATCCCCAGCGTGAATGTTAACTGTATTGATAGGCTCCATCGTTCACCTTTACATCTCGCTGCGAGAGGAGGGCACGAGGAAGCTCTCAGACAATTGTTCTCGCGATCATCTGGGCAAACCTCAGATATACATGGGCGCACTGCACTGCATTTAGCTGCTTATTATGGCCATACGAAGGTTGTTTTATTATTGTTGCAGCTAGTGGATGAACCAAAGTTGCAGCTCGTTTCCGTGGACAAGGAGGGGTGGACGCCCATGCATTTGGCGGTTCGCAACGGCCAAAAGGAAGTCGTAGAGGTACTTTTGGGGCGTTCAGATTACACAGATGCTATGCAAATCGAACTGACGAATAATATGACACCACTCCATCTTGCATCACAAATGGGTCAAGCAGATGTGGTAAAGTTGATTTGCGGAAAGCAACTAAATGTGAATCCAATGACTTCTATTGAGCGTTTTACGCCCCTGCATCTGGCTGCAAACGGTGGGCATGATGAAGTGATTCAATGCCTGCTACAACGGACGGATTTGGAAGTCGGCAGTAGGGATGCTCTTGACCGGACCGCCCTCCACTATGCTGCAAGACAGGGTCAAATATCTGTAGTCAAGACGCTTCTGAGTTTCCCCTCAGTCCCCAAGGATGCTACTGATGTTAGCGGCCTCACGCCGCTACATCTAGCTGCCAGAGGAGGCCATTCGAAAGTCGTTCAAATGCTGGTAAGCCAAGGTGCAAACGTTAACGCCAAAGCTGGACTTTCAATGGTTTTGAAAAGTCTTCATGATGCTGCCTGGAGCCACGGCGAGCTCCTAGTTAGCCCGATGCTTCTTGATCCAGACCTTGGAAGCAGTGAGGAGATGACACCTTTGCACTTTGCTGCTAGGAACCGACACATGGCAGTCGCCAGGGAGCTTCTACGGGGTCGAAAGATTGACACGCAAGCTAGGGACGCCAAAGGTTTGTCCCCGCAAGATTGGGCCGAAGTGACGAACTGTGGAAAGCAATATGTAAGGTGCTTGAATGAACTGGGCGTAAGGGGTCGATCGACCACATTGTCAAAGCAAGAGTTGAAGATATTGCGAGATGAAAGGACCACAGAAGAGACGGCCTTAGCGCACCTGCACAAGAAACTGTTTGCTGACGCGCAGGGGTCAAGGAACTTCGTCCAAAGGGGTGCAGACGAAGAGACAGGATTGCACCATGCTGCAAGCAGGGGTCATATGGAAGTTGTGCAGCAAATAATGCTAGATGAGCCAGGAGTAGATGTAAACGAACAGGATGAGTTGGGCAATACGCCTCTACATCTAGCTGCAAAAGACGGGCACACGAATGTGGTGGAATTGCTCTTACAGCGCGGCCAATTAGTGGATCCAAATGTGAAGAACAGTGAGAGTAAGACGCCTCTGGTGCTTGCCTTCGAGGGCAACTGGGTGGAAACTTGCAAGAGTATCCTGAAGCAGCAGCACGAGGTTGAAGATAACTTGAATTGGCTTCTGAGAAAAGCGATCGAGAAAGACTGGTTCGAAATGGCTACAATTCTGGCGCTGGATCCTCGAACTAGGGTGTCGGAGGAAGGTGTCTTGAACGGCAAGACGCCTCTGCAGGAAGCCCTGAGGCACCCGAATCGAAAGCGCTACGTGATGCTGCTGCTAAGAAGGGAGACTGTGAAGGAGCGGTTGTCACAAGAGAGGCAAGCGTACATGGCTTCAGCCAACGCCAACTTGGTGGGTGCAGCTCTCATAGCGAGTGTAACATATCAAGGATGGCTTCAGCCCCCGCAAACTCATCGCCATTGGGCACTCACACTCTTCTGGTGGCTCAACGCAAGCTCCTTCTACTCAGCCGTGGCCAGCGTGATTGCAGCTGCTGCCGGATCCTTGCCGACAAGGGACACGCTGCTGCTGCGGACAGTGATGCAGAGTCGAGTGTCTAGCACCCTATCGTCGTTGCTGTTGGTCATCTCAGCTGTCTGTGTTGTATGGGCCTTCGCAGTGGCCGGCTTCGCTGTGGCATGGGAGGAGAAGAATTTAGTTGTAGGAATGGGAGTGGGAGGAGCGTCGACGACGCTGTTGCTGGTGTGGTTTCTGATCCAGTCGCTAGGCTTCTTACGTAACAAAACGTGGTGGGAGTTTGTGACCCAAGATTTCAGTAATGGCCACAACAATCCTCCTACGGCCAGGGATGAAGTTAGAGGGGGTAGTGGTCGAGTCGAGGGGCATTTTGGGCACTTCTGGACAGAGCAGTTCCGGGCTGCGAGGCAACTCGATCGCACGCCCCTCAGCAGCCTAAGGTGGATTGCCAAGGAGGCTGATGAGAGAATCAAGAAGCGGATTAAGTTGGGCTCAATACGATCTCCAGCTTCCGAGAGGTCGTTAAGCCGCAGTAGTATTGACGAACGCTCTTCGAAGGCAAGGGACGCCTGGGTATCCGGGTCCTTACGTGAATGGACGAGTGACTGTACTACCATTACGTCTGAAAGGCTCCAAACACGTACAGACGGTGATGCACAGTTTTCGTTCTCCAACGAACCAGTTGCCTCAAACAGCACACAAATGTCCCTTTAGATAGAGCTCCGTTTTGCTCCCTTGTGTTGTTTGTGGTTGGTGCAATTGTAGAGTATTGATGATTTGGGGTCCCTTTATGACTTTTTGGCCGTTCGCATCTATTCCTCTTTGGACACTCTTAATCTCCTTCCTTTTCACCCTGTATCCTCCAATTTTGAGCATTTCACTCACACACAGGAAGGCCTAATGAATGATAAATATATCATTTTCCTTTTCTTTTTTTTGGAAGAAGGGGGAGGGGGGCCCTGGGAGGAGGGGTGTGTGAGGAGACAGTGTGCTCAAAGATTTGAACATGGTCTGGGGGGTGCTCACGGGCTACATGAACTGGCAACACATAAATCACCATGGTTGTAATAATTAATTTACCCTTTTCCTTTTAGTGCTATAGCTTTTCCTTTATGCTAGTCTCTTTGCTTTTCCATACTATAGCTTTTTATGGACCACCAAGTCTTTTCCTTTTAGTACTATAGCTTTTTCTTTATGCTAGTCACTTTTCCTTTCCATACCATAACTTTTTTTGGACCACCAAGCTTTCTTTATGCAAGGTAGCCTATAGAAGGTTTTGGGTTTTCTGAATTGTCAGAAAGCCACTTGTCACAACCATAGAGATTGATTTTGTAAAAATCTAGCGGTGTCAATTTTGCTTTATTTTGAGATTAATTTGAAAAGCATAGATGAACTTTTTAGCATAAGTACATCAATTTTTCACAAAAAACACACGGTCATTTAAAATCTAAATTACCATGACCAATCCATCCATCTCGTAGTTGAACAATCAATTGTGGCTCTAGCTTTTGAGGCTTTTCTACATTCATCCTTCATTGACTACCCCTTTACCTCTCTCTTGCTACCTTCATGCTTCACCATTCTTGTCTGCAATATTGTGTGGCACACCTTTCAAGCCTAGCAGCCTGCTTCGCTCATCCTACTTCAAGTGGTTGTTTACCTATCTACTCTCTCTTTTTCTCTAATCTACCACATAGAGAGGGTAGCTACTATGTTATCGGCTCTATGCTTGCATATGGCATGACGATCTCTCAATAGCCCTCACAACCCAAAGGAAGGCAATTGCTACGCTTCTCTTCTCTCCAGATAGTGATGATACTCTCCCTTCATCTTAAGATAAAACAGTTTGGATTCTATAGTGCCCCCTCTCAGCATCTACGATGGCTTGCAAGCATTTTTGCACCATTCACAGTAACCTCTACGACTGCTTCCTTAGCATGCCCAAACTAGGCAAACGATGCTCTCCGCCCGGATCCCAACTCTAAAGGCAGTGATGCCCACCATAGTCAAACACTGAATGTAATATTTATGACACCCCTGATTCCTCTCGTGATGAGTTCACGTACATGGCCAACCTCATCGACCAGGCAGAGCATTACAAGGAGATGGTGGAATTCATGGGAAAAATTGCCAAGAGCACCGGCGATAAGGATCTGTCTATTAAAGAGCGCAACCTCAAGGGATGTTTTTATCGAAGCTATACTTAGCAAAAGTTTATTGAGCTAGTTTTTTAAGTTTCACAATATTTGTGGAACATATTACAATTTAATATATTTTCTTTTGAAATTTAAAGAAAAAGTTATATATCCTAGTAAAACTATAAAATATTTCTCATAAAAGTTTTAAATTTTGGTGAATTTTTAAAACTTTTATTTTTATCAAGGCATACAAACTTTTGATGCTAATATAAAAGTTTCAGTTCTTAACGAAACTAATAGGAAAAAATCTCGGGGGGTGCAACCCTAGGTATCATGTGTGTTGAAGGGGCATTTTAAAAATCCCTCAAATAAAAAAATTTCCCCAATAAAGATACCCATCCTTACTTATGAACTAACATATTTTTTTCTACCTTTGAATTTAAAAATCCCTCTTGTTATTGTAAATCTGTTAAATTTTTTCCAAAAGTGCCATTAAAATACCTCTTTTTTTGAATGCACGTGGTATACTAAAATTTTGTGAGGTGAAACCTCGAGAAAAAAATCATCCATGGCAACATCATGTTCGTGGCATACAAGAATGTCATTAGGGCCCTGCGAGCATCTTGGAGAATCAACTCCTACATTGAACAGAAAGAGGAGAGCAAGGGCAATGAGGAGCATGCTAGCCACAACTATCAAGGATTATCTAGCCAAGGTGGAGTTAGAATTGACTAAGATTTGCTAGGATATCCTTCGAGGATAATGAGAAGAACTAAGAAAGAGGAGATCTGCTCAACAGCATGAATTTGTCAGTTGTTTTCTAAGACCATAATTATCGTCACAAGAAAGAAAGAAATAAACCTTAGAGGGGTCACACATAAATATGTAAGCATAGCACATGGATTGAACAAAAAGCTCCTTTTTTACATATTTTTCACATATAGAAGGGTATCTTAAAAAGGGGTATTCACAGATTTGATAGGAGAAGGGTGTGTTTTATTCATTATAAATTTACAGATAAGAGGTTTTACAAATAGGACTTGAACGGCACATGTGCTATATAGGGTTTAGACGTAGTGACCCTCCTAAGAAATCAACTCATGAATGTTAGTAGATTTGAGCCGCCCAATAAAGGATTTTCCAATAGTGGTAGGGCAGCTCAAGGAGTACGATGTCAGAATCTGGTTTTAGTGATGATAAAGGAAAGCCTGCAATCAGAGGAGGAGAAGAAGAGGAGAGAGGAGGAGAAAGAGGAGTGGGAGGAGCTATGTTAGGCAATTAAGTAGATGTCTCGAGGGGTGCACCACTAAGAAATCCTAGGTATCACGTGCGTGCAAGAGGTATTTAAAAAACCCCTCAACTAAAGTTTTTTTTTCCATACGAACAAGTGCCCATGCCTTAGAGTGAGGCCGTCTCTCTATTATGCCCATTGTTCTAGATGGGGGAATCATGAGACCTTATAGTGTTGTTTTTTAGGGTCAACCCATCAGCAAAGGAAACCTCTGACCTTAACCTTCCCATCCAACCAGCAGGGTCAACTTGCTATTATTAGGGAGCCCCCTTCTACCAATCAAGGCACAAAACCTACCATTGCCACCACCGCTTCTAGGCTTTCAACCGCCACCACTATGGATCATCCCTATGAACCAAGTTATTATTGAGGAACCCTGAGCAAATGGGAGGAACTAAATTGCATCCCATTGGCAGGTGATGCTGGGCCATAAGAAGGTTCGTCATACCAACCAAGCCAGATAAGTCACTATGTCCTTGAGGATACACATGCCAAGGCCCACATTGGAATGTCCCTACAAGAATCAAGCCAAGAAGCCAATTACATGTTTCAAGTGCCACTGGCCTCACTCCTTAGAGCTCGCCCTGTAAAGATGATCAACTCTTGCTCCTAGCACAGCTACGTTTGGTACAAACGTATTGTTGTGCATAGGCTGTGGGGTGGGTCACCTCTTCAATGATTTCCCCATGAGGCGAGCCCCAAAGGTGAACCTGGATCTTAAGACTAGTATTAGTCTACTAAGCATTGAAAGGGGCCAAGTTTTGTTAGTGTCCTTGAATGTGATCAATAGGGCACAAGCAAGGGGGATGAGTAGGGAACCAAGAAACAGGATCAAAGAGATAAGGCACCTTCAACCTGATCTAAGGGAAAGAGTTGTTCAGGAGCCATCGAAATTGGAAGGGATCAGATAAGGTTATCATCTAGAATGGGTCAGCTGAGGACACCACCACTATATCCACTTTCACCTCATTTGCAAGTACCTGGTTAATGCTGGGACAAGTTGACCCTTGTCCCAAGAATGAGAATAATGTAATAGGTGGATGGCCACGAGAGTAGTGCTTAGGCTTCATGGTGCACAATGAATACCTTGACCATACAATTGAGAAGAAACACCTTGAAGAGGCACAACACCTAGTCCTGAATGCTAAGGGAGAGTTTAGGAAAGTCTCAAGACCCAGTAAGGGCATGGGCACCATACATTCAAGTTACCAAACCCAAAAAAGAGCTCCTAGAGCCACTCCTACAAGGTTAAAATGCCCATAGTAACCTTATTGAGGGCCCAAGGAATCATGTCCTCTAGAGATACCTACCTGATTAGATGAACGAACAAATGGTCACGTCCTAAGAAATGTCCACCAAGGCTGAGGAAGCCCCCATAGAGGGACCAAGACTACTAAAGATACCAATTAATAAGCTGGGCCAATACTTCAAGAGTGAAAACACCAATGCCATGCTTCCAACTACCTACTAAATTAAGAATGCCACAACGATCTTGGATGGAGGATCTATTGTCACTAAACAATGTTGGGTTAAATGGAAAAGGCATAACATCAAAAACACCAACCTGTTTGTTAAATTAGTCATCAATAGAGCAATCTCCCAACTGGTAGGGCTACTGAGGGACATTAAGATCAAACCTTTAGCCTCACCCATCACCCACCATGTCTGGTTTGTGGTAATGAATTTCCATGGGCACCCAGATGGTTATTATGTTATTTTAGGAAGACCCTTCATGCGTGCGGCTACAATGGTCCATGATTGGTCCTCAAATAAGATCTATTTGCACAAGGATGATCAAATCATTTGGGTTGACCTCTAGACATGGAAGGCCCATCCCCTAATTGGCAACTTATTTGCTACACTAGGTCTGATACTACCCATTGAGCCACCTCTCTAAATGTATTCCAAGCATCGTTGAAGGGCACGCATTTGAAAATTATCTTAAGAAGGAAGTCACTTCATACGAGTGACAAGCAATGGAGGAAGGTAGGGCTTGACAGGCTAAAGCAATAACTGAAGGTTCATAACAGTTTGTAAGGCATCGGTAGAAGGGTTAAAACCCTTGGAGTATCTCACCATTTCCCCTGCTAATGTACAAGTGGATTTTCAGTTGTGCAAGGAGACAATTTGTGTAGAAGAGTCCTTTATCAAACCTGGAGGAAGCCACAAGGCATGGGGATGTAATTGCTAGTTTCCACTAGACCTAAGATACCAAAGGAGATCAAGACAAATGAGGTGTGACCCTCATTGGTTAGTGTCATTGTGCATTCGTGCCAGTAAATTTGGCATTTGACCACCCAGCACCAAGTGCTGCCAACAATTTTCTATTTTTCCATGGCACCTACATGCATAACATAACATCTACTCACCACAACATGGCAATTTATGGATATGGGTAATTCTACAAAACCTATTGTGGGCAAGGTATTTCCATTCACAGCTAGCCTTGGGCAATAAGGCAGGTGCCTCATTGAACACAACCAATGCTTCCTCATCCACTTCTATGGCTAGCAAGTCCAAATCTGCATGTTCGAGTATTAGTACCATATTCCTAACCATACCTTCTACATCTGTAGCCCCTACTCCCATTGCTCCTTGAAGAAATTTAAAGCCCACTTTAACCATAGGGAAGCCCTTTCTGTCAACACTCAATACTCTGCAATGAATCACTCCAGGGTAACTGTGGCTTCGCTTTCGTCCTTGCTTCCCACCCCATCTCTCTTGTCACTTGCAAGACCAAGGACATCTCGGGAAACACGATGCATGTCAATGGGTAGGAAATGAAAAAATAAAGCCCGATGGATCTTCAAATGGCTGCTCCAAGCCAAAGGTTACTACAATAGTAATAGGTGTATTTGGGGGGCTAGGCCCCCAAGCCTCACAACCCCAACCACCATCAAGGTATCCACTAGGATTCCACCTACTCCAAAGCCACCCAATGGATAGAATGCACTGGTACCACAAGAACTTGCCTCTAAAAATAAGGTAGCACCCCAAGAACCTCTTGATGCAACTTCAAGGAAAGACACAACGAAGCTACAACCATGGGAGGCCCCATAGCATCCTCTCATGAACCTACTCCAAGAATAAGCTACACGAGCAACATAGCAGTTAAAAAAGAATGTACAACTAAAAAAGGGAAGGGTTCTAAAGTACCACCTGCCAAGCCTAGCTTCCCCCTCTACTCAACCTCAACAATGACCATGGCCCATCCACAAGAACCTGCTCCCAAAGGGGCTATAGACCCACAAGAACCTATCGTCTCTTCTACACCCCGGCCATAGGAAGAAGACACCAATACTCTCACCAAGACCATGGAGGCTCAGTGGATTCTTCATGTTTATAATAAACTTCAAGAAGTCTTGTGGTTAGTTGAGAAAGGTGATCGAAAGAAGCAATTTGTTATTGACACATTGGCAACACCATGTATGTAGGCCCCTAGGTCACAGATCTGATCCATTCTTTTTATCGATGCCATGAGCAAATATGCAGCTTAGAGACATGCTAGGTATGATGATCTTTCAAAAGTTTTAATCTGCTCCTACCTCTTACAATAAGTGATAATATACAGACCTTCCTCCCCTATAGGTGAGACTAGGAGTCTCCCCCTTGTAGAGAGTCACTCCCTAGGTAAAGTTGACATCACTCTCTTTCATCTCCCCCCAACATTCCCTCACAAAGAACTAAGGAGAATAGCTTCTGCCAGTCCATTAGTCAATTCAACCGTGGTCTTTCCCCCGTCTTGTTCTTCTTCTCATTGATCTTGTCCCCATAGTCCTTGAAAATTTCAAGAAATCTCAAGAAACATCAACATCCAAAAAAAACACTCAAATGGAACCCTAGAATGACTTCTCAGAAAACCCATCGAGTTATTATCTCCACATTTTCTGAGTTGTTATCTCCACGTCCATTGTGCAGTGCCCATTGAGTTGCCATCACAATGTCTGTCGGGTTATTAGCATAGTGTGCATCAAGATAGAAAACTATAAATTTAGTAGCACCCTAGGGCAAAATTCACTGCGTTAACAATTTTAGCCAAACTTTTGCAACAAAAAATTTAGAAGTAATAAGCTAACAGTCCTACCTCCACAACCATCCTAACTACTTATCTACACCCTGATTCCCTTTTTTTTGCATGAGTTCATTCTTTGAGAGTTTTGACGACTCTCTGAGGACTCTTTTCACCATCTACCACTCCTTTGGCCCTATGGAGTCACAGCTAGAACCATGTCTCCACTACCAACTTGTATAACCCATCTACTACTCCATCCACCACCAAGTCTAGTGAAGCTGGGCTAGGCACTACTACTAGTCCATGAGCTATTGCTACCCCTGCAAAGTTCTACTTTCTTCTTTAAATTTGGCAAATATTTTTCAACAATTTTCTTAGATCATGAAAATTTGCACTTTTATTACACCATAATGGTCATGTCTCGCAAATTCCACGAAATCTTTGAAAAGCAATGGAAGTAATACCAAAATACCCTGCAAAGTTATGCCATGTTCCAAAGGTGGGATTTGGATGTCGTGAGGTGAATACTTTCATAAGCTCCTCTCTAAGTGCTTTGTCTTGCTTCATTCCCTGTGCCCTTTGAGCCATGTCATTAACATCCTTGTTGTCTTGCTTAGACTTGATGAGTACAATGTCGCCCACTGACTATTTGTCCTCTTGGATCTTTCTCACACTGTCATCATCCAATCCCAGCAAGTGTCTCATATGTGTTATGGTCGGTTGACGGCCTCTCTCTTGTGCCAATCTCAAAATTTGTATGCATTTTTCATATATGTCATCCTCATAGGTCACCATATGGGTTTCTTTGGTGGCGAAGTTGGCACCCATTGACACATTTGCAATCGACACAAAATTTTGAAAAGAAAATCATAAACAGTACATATAATAGATGAGATCGAGTCAAACATCCATAGCATTCTTGAAAAGTTGATGACACTCTGATTATTCTCACTTAAGAGAGAGTGGCACTAGTGCCATTCTCATGATTCTCTCTATGAAAAATGGCACTTCAGCTATTCCTCCAAGAGAGTAGATTAAGAGTGGCACCAATACGACTCTCTCTTTTGTGAAATAATGGCACTAGAGCCAATCTCCAAAATAACTTGTAACTTAAATTTAAAAATATACTTGAAAATTTCATGAACAAATATAGTAATAAAAGGATAGGAATACTTGCATCCCAGTTTTGGCGATTTGCATGATCTTTCACAAGTCCTAGGGCCAGCTTATTTGGTCACCCAAATGCAGTCCATTGGGACCTTAAAGCTACAAGATGTCAATGCATGGCTGACGCCTGAATTCCCACTAGATGCAATTACTATGTTGAATGGTTAATAGAAGCAAGAAATGATGACAGTGTCAAGTCAAAAAGGTTTTTTCCATGGACGATCTCTCTTGTCAATATGGAAATGGAAGGTGACGAGTTTTTGTCATGACACTTTCAAGATGGACTTGCTATGAGCTTGTGTGTGCTTGACACTACACAAGGGTTTGTAAAAACATTGATTGGAATAAAGATCCATTTGGGAATTTAATTAAAGGTGTAATGCGGTCCGCACTGTCTCCATCATGGTTTATTCTTTTGTCATTTTTGAATATGATAGAGATGGCCAATCTCAAGAATGCCATTGATGAGTGTTCACTTTGGAGTCGAAGATTCATGTGTGTTATTCACAGAGAAGAGGAGGCGTTGATGGATCTGACTGAAACATTTGGCATTTTGACATTCTTGAGCTCAGATGGTGGATATGCTGGATTTGATCACCTCTTGCAAGTTGTCAAGCCCTACAACGTACTTGAGGATAATATCATGGCTAATAGTGATGATGAGGAGGCAAAAAAGGATCTATAGGAGGCCATCAAGGAACGCATTATGAAAGAAAGCATCATGTGTTTTTGAAGGGATGATCAATTTGTAGTTGAATTCTTCACCAAAGGAGTTGTGACAAGGCATGTGTTATCCTTCTAAAAGAAGAGTGGTGTCCTTAGTGTTGATAAAAGCACAAGCCGTAGAAGATGAGTCCATTTGCTCTAATATTTAAACAAATGATCCAAAGATCATATTTTGGTTTGGAATCGAAAAGCTACTGTAAACACGTGCTACTTTGCCACCACCACGTGATTCAAAGGATGATGGTGAGCCAATGCGACCCTTGCCTCCTATAGCTGCCATAGATATTGAAAATATTCCACTTGTTATGTCTTTGTATGATTCGTAAAGAGATTTATGGCATGTCAATCCTAGTTCAAAAATATCAGTAGCGACCATTTCAATAATATAACATTGCCACTTTTTAATTGATATTGCTTTCATGTGATATGAACCCAATGTTTGTTTTTCCAAAGTGTTTGAATTGAAGTTACTTCCATAGATTTGTCAAAATCTACAAAGTGGCACTAGTGAAGCTCATTGGGATGATGTTATTGTTATCCACTCAAACTAAAATGATATTAGTGCATTTCTCTCCCACTTCATATGAGGTTGTGGAGAAGAAGAGAAAGGTTATTTGTAATGCATTTTTTGTTGTATTTTAAGTGCTTCATTGAGAACCCTCATGATATGGTGATAGGGTATAGTACTTTGTACAACTCTCTATGTCAGAAGTGACATTCTCCTTTACCTCATAGGTAGAATGGCGCTAGTGCCATTCTCCATATTCTTAGAGGAGAGTGCCATGACAATTACATTGTATATAATGAATGAACTTCTTGGAATTATACTCCACAAGAATTATTGACGCATGGAAGGAGAGAGGAACACATACTACAAATGAAAACATAACACCAAAAATGTGTACATTGTTGGAAGTGGTATCAGGAGAGAGCAACTTTGAGGTCAATAAGGATGTTGGAATGAATGATGCAAGGAAGGAGAAAGTGCACCTCAAAATCCACATTTTTAATCCAAAAGACTTCTTTAATGGGGATAGGAAACTTTGGGGTTCCAACTGGATCACGTCCTGGTATGTACATACAAGTTAGACAAGATTTTAAAGTATATCTGTCTACACAGCAAACGACAACCCCATTAGCCCAAAAAACATTACAGTAACTTGAGACAAAATCAAATGAAAATTTTGCATATGTACCTTCATGCAAAATATGCATTTAGAAGTCTCTTTAGAAAGGCCTTAGCAATGTGCTTCTTGATATAGCGACCTTTGTACCCTGGTTCTATAGCCATATGACAAGCTTGCATAGCAGTCATACTATTGATGGGTGGAGTAGTCCTTGGCATATTTATTTGTGACATGTTAAGTTGCGAAAAGAATTCACCCTCGCCCTTAGTTGGTTTGCATGAGAAAGCTTTCGTATTATATTCTCTTATTGACCATTGATGATTTTGATCACTCCATTCTTCAAGAACTTCCTAGACGAGGTTGAAATCTTTATGGCCCTCCACCACTAGTAACTACCCATACCAATAACTCTCAATCATGATGTGCACACCATTGGCCTCTTCAAGATGTAGCAAGTAAGGCAACAACGCTCCTAGTAGAATGTTATCTTCATTGTCTTGCACATTAAACGTAATAGGTTATATGTAATTTGATGGAGGTAGGATTGATACAAGCCTTGTATGGAGAGTCATCAATAAGTATTGTCCTCCTAGCATCACATCCAAATGCCTTCGATATTTTTGCTAAGGGTTTGAACATAGCCTCAACACCAACCTTGTCGGGCCTAATTATCCTCCTCTTACTATAAAAGTAGCATCCTTGCTAAGCCCATATCACGAAGAAATGGAGGCTTTCCTTTGTATATGTTTGAAGATTTTCTACCATTTCAAAGATATTATGCTCCATTGATGTTGACCAAATACCTACATTAACGTTTTGTAGCAAGATCCTTAGAAATTCAATGCACCCAGGTTGAAAAACCATATAACTATTGTGGCCATACATAACAAACATGTGTATTGGTGACTTGAACAAGCAACACATTAATAGTAAGCCATTGAAGTCCAATATCATAGTCATCCTTGGCTTATCCCAGGATGATGGAATTGGATGGATTACATCTGGAATGTCTGCAAAGTTGCTACACCTTGACTCCTTCAAGCTCCCTTGTGCTCTGTGTTCAGTTATGTTTGGCACATCACCAAGATCCAATTTTTACTCATATTCGCTAGCTCTTCACACCACTTCCAAAAGTGCATTGCTATTGAGGTTGCTTGCAGTTGTCCACAATTTTGATGGCATGTTTTCTCAATGTCTAGTAGTTGTCTTCGCTTTCTTTGAAGCATCACTGATTCCAACATCACCAAGATCTGAGTTGACCTCACACTTGCTAGCTCTTGACACCACTTCCAAAAGTATATTGCCAATGAGGTTGCTTGTAGTTATCCCCATTTCTAGTGGCATGCTATTGTAGGCATTGGCCACGGCTTATTTTTACAGGATTTCATTAAGAGAGGGACTACTATTCTCCATTACGGAGGTGACAAATATGTGTATCGAGATTGAAAAGAATTGTGTGAAGTTAGACCAAGGCTAAAGAAGTTTCCAGCAATTGTTAGTATGCCCAGGCAACTAAGAGACCAAAAGATCATAAGGTTGAAGCAATCCCTTTTTATCAATGTGTCTAAAGTTACAAGGAAATATTCATGTGCAGGGAGAAAGAGCTTGCCAGGTCTAACCTTGACTTGGGATTAAACTATCTATGAGACAGTGGAGAGCGAACCTATTTGGCAATGGACACTCACTTGTTTCTAATTTGTCGCTACTTGCCATGTGCTTCAACAATGTCAACTAGACCTTCCCTACATGGCTCCTTGACACCACCTCCTATCCTCTGCTTACTCTCTCCTTCCTCGACCTCAGCCATAATTATTTCTAGGGTCCCCTCCCCTCCCCCATCTGCAACCTGTAGGCACATAGATTTCAGGAAATGCATTTTTTAGGCCTATGGATTGATGTAGAAAGAGAATCTCAAAGCCTGGTGTGAGCAAGAATTCACATTCATAGCTTCTTGGGGTATCAATTCAAGATCTTAGCTTGACTTTGTAGAATATTCTTTGCCCCGTTGCATTGGCTTCTGATCCAATTCTTCTCCTTATTCTTTCAAAGAGTCCTGAGTGCCTCTACACAGAATTCCAATTGCCTTGGTGTGGATTTTTTATGATCTTTACCCCTCACCTCCGCCCTCATCTATTAAAACACATTCGGTGTCCTCGCACAAATAACACTCTCTCCTCATGGAGTTCTGTCATCCTAATTGCACCTATTTGGACCCAAGAGGCTACGTAGAGCACGTATCCCTCAATGCATGTGACCCAACATCTCCCTCGTGTGGTCCACCTCCTAAAATTTTAGTGTACCATGTGCATTCAAAAGAAGGGTTATTTTAATTCCACTTTTGAAAAAATTTAACAAGTTTACAATAATAGGAGGGGGTTTTTTATTCAACTTTAGGAAAAAATCTGTTAGTTCATAAGTAAAGAGGGGTTGTTATTATGCACACCCTTCACCACACATTGTCCCTACTACGAAATAGGTTAGGAATGCTGGGACCTTATCTTACGAATCCTCCCTTGAGTTGTAGGGCCACTTTGTTTAAGATATTGGTGGCCACATCATATACATTTTCTTGCTTATGCATAGGCGCTATCTTCTTGGACTCTCTTGGCCTAGTTGCATTGCAGGCATGAGACACCTATTAAAGAGCAATAGGGGGCCTTACAATTTCATCCTTATCCTCCATATTATAATCTAGGATTATAGTGGTCTTGCTACACAACTAGAACGATGTGGGGTTTGGGGTGAACAATGGTCATGAAAATTTGCATCCCTTAACATGAGAAGGAATCGAGGTAGGAGCCATTCGTCGCTCATTCCCTCATGAGGCTCATAGAGCAAGAATTCATATGTTTAATCCTGGCAATGTATTTTCGTAGTGTTTCGTGCTCCGTTTGCTTAACCTCATACAATTGGTTGATAAAACTCCATTTTGGGACAGTGGGATCAAATCCGACTATAAAATCCTTCCTTAAAATGTCCTAGTTGATTATTTTGTCATTGTACCATTGGCCCGTCTTACTCTCAAGGCTCAGCGTATATGCATTCACTTTGTCTAGGTCACCAATCTCCAAAGGTTATGCAAATCTATTTGAACCTTTCCACATGGGAGATAGTCCATCTCCTTCTCCTAAAAACCTAGTGATAAGCTTGGAGATGGTAACTGGATGGCTTCCTGAAGCATTAGTGTCTCTCACCATAACTATTTGCAACACCTCCCCCCTTCCTAGTGCTTGCACTAGTATCCTCATTGCCTAATTGGTGAGTTCTATTTGTGGCACAAGCAAAGGTGTTGGGGGGACTAGCACAGTTCCACGGGTGATCCTTGGGTTCTGTATTATGGTAGTTCATTGGCCGAATGAGAACTATTTTCTAGTCCTCGCTTTGTAGGACCTGGAGCCAACACACATGGTAGGCTTGGGTTTTCCGGCCTCACAAGTCTAGGCCTTGGCATTGGTATTTTTGTATTAGGTACCAGTCTATAAGGTGTAGCCATGGGGAAGAGAGTTACCTCTATATATCCTCCCAAGTTGCATTTAGATTAGGAAGGGAGACCATTGGATGAGGCAAGGCGCTCTCCCCTAAGTGTATTTAATCGATACCCTGCCCTTCAGGGCTTGGTGGTTAAAACTTGGCTACCAAGGACTCAAAATGTATCATGAAGGAGGGTTCACCCTCATCAAACTGAACTTGTGGACCTAAAGGCTCTTCATTTGAGGCTGGCAAGGGACTTCTTTGAGCATTGGCCAACGTAGATATTGGTGGAAAGTTTGACTACTCCTTGGTCATTTGGGTCTACCTACTAGGTTAGGGTGAGCCAAGCCAAACCATCCCATAATTTTGAAGAATGGGATAACTAAGCCAGATTTGAGAGCTATAGTGGCCCAAAGATTTGTGAATCCCCCCATTTTGGTGTCAAAATTGATTGAGTCTTTCGAACTTGAAGTGTCTCCCTATGGTGGACCAAGCACTGAGTAAGAGCTAGGGACCAAGATTCCTAATGAAGATTCTACTAAGGTGGTCCTTAACTAGATCTCAAGTTGTTGGATGCATTGTCCTTCGGTTTTTGCTCAGCTCCTAAGATTTTTTTAGACCTTAATTGCACATAGGTAGCTTAGGGTGGGAGCTCACCAAGGGGTCCATAGCCTATGAGTTTCTTAGTCTCCCCTTGGCAGTCAGTTTGTTAGCACACTGTGTGCATTGGCTTAGTATCCTCGCATGTATTGGGATAATAACCCCTCATGTGTGGAGTTATTATCTCGATGTGCACTATCTTGTTGTGTGTGGAATTGCTATCTCAACGTGCATGGAGTTAGTATCTCCATGTGCATGGAATTGCTATCTCAATGTGCATGGAGTTACTAATTTGATGCATCTTATCTCAACATGTGTGGAGTTTCTATCTCATCATGCATGGAGTTACTAACTCTACATGTGTGGAGTTAGAGTTGACCCCTATTTTGGACAAGATTTGGTCATTGATGATGCTAGCTGTTGTGTGTTCCTTTATGATTACTTGCTTGGCCACATCATCTCAAAGTATGGCATTGCCTTGGATCCAAATAAGTTTGGGTGCATCTACAAGGCAGAATGACTCACGACAAGCATGTGGTTAGCTTGTGTACCTTGCTGATGTGGCTACATCTCTCAATGCGCTCCTCAATACCAAACTATTCATATGGACATAAGATTGTGACTGGGCTTTTTGATTCCTCAAACTGATGTTGGGCATTATTCGACCAATTGATTGGAAGATTCTCTTCCATGTCTTCATCACACCTTTGACACAAGTATTGGCATGGCACAAACACACACAAACACACACACACACACATCCCCTTGGGGACCCTTCCAGACCTTGGGGGCTTATCTGCACTTTATTGATAATGATAATCATTACTGACACTCCAAGATCTCTATATAAATTATGGATGGTGCAGAAATTGGTACCAACCGCTACCCTTGAGTCTCCTTACATGGATTCAATGTGTGGATAATTTGGTACCCATTCAGACACTATGGCAATTGCTTAAAAACTCCCTAAGGGAGATACTGTATATATTTTCATTTACATTTGCCACCATTAAAATGAGAGTTGGGAGGACCATCATGGCTACTTGGTCATTGGAAGAATGGGAGCACCTAATTGATGCATCATTGATGCCCCATATGTCTTACCATGAGCATAAAAGGAGAAAGGGATGACATGAAGTGGGGAAAAGTTTCTAGCATTATGGTTTAGCAATGTTTATTTGGCCGCATATCTTGTGGTTCCTTGGGAAGAATATCGATTGGGAATCCTTGACTTAGATATTGGTGCAATGGATTTAACATCCATCACCACGGTAAGGGGAACCATAATGGGTTGGACTTAATCGGTGTATGTTTTATTTGAGAAACCAAAACACACACACACACACAAGTACCCCCTTGGGATCTTGTGAAGGATCTCTCCCCAATAGTATCCTGCCTTGGAACTAGGGGGCTTTTATTGTCTGGGTGTAGTATGAGATTCCAATAAGATTGTGTAAGGAATATCACTAAATCTACAATAAAAAAGGTTTGGGTAGATAGGGACATAGTTGGTAGTGGATCATTGTACAACGAAATGCCTCCACTTGATGTACATGGGAGTGCAAAGGTGATAATGAAACTCCTCCTACAATTTTGGTGAGAAAAAGTTTGGTCCTTGGGGATGGAGAAGGAAGTGCAACATGATCTTTTCCCTTGTCTCTTGCCCTCGGGGAAGCTTGCCCATTCTTCACCCTACACAAACTGAAGTCAAGCAGCAGCTGAAACTTCAAGCAATTGGAGGATCTAGAGTGAGCATGCTGCAACAATAGAGTTTCAAGGACTTAGCTTGAGGAGGGCAACAGCCAGAAGCTCCACATGACTTGGCAGCGAGTCCATGAGCGAATGGAGGATCCACTAGGTATATTGATGTATATTGATCACTTCAACTTACTTCCACTTTTTTACAAGTTCTATTGCTTAAAATCTAATTGGAGACTTGCATTTGTCTTAGATCTTAGACCACTATTTTTTGGAAGGAATTTTTTGCCTTGTATTATAGAGTATCCAAATGAATCATAGGATTCTCTTGGATATGACAAGAGTGAAGACACAATTTACCCTTTGTTTCTATATGATGGTTTCTATGCATCGATTTGGTTTGTGTTTATAGGCCTATTATGACTCAATCTCATGATTAGTGGAGAATTGATCAAAGGACAACAGGGCCTTTGATTAGTCTACCTATCCCATTGAAAATTACTTTCCTTAGACTTGAGACTCATTTCATCTTTTTTAAGCTTGAGGTTAACATAGATTATTTCTAAATGCCAACCCTTAATTGCCGTTAAAATTCAAAAATGCCAAGATTTGTTTAATGCTAATCTAGATAGAGTGACATGGATAACAATTGTATGCCATCATTGAAGCCTGGCTTCCACATCATGAATTTCAATGTTCTAGCTTTCATTATGTTGTGATGGTGCCAGGTGAGTCGGCATACCTCTCCATTAGATTGGCATTATAAATCTTTGGCATGATGTGATGGACATGAAATATAGCATTGGCAACTTCGAGTAGAACTTTGTAGGAGATTATCTCCATCTACTATAATATGGGAATTAATTTATGGATTGGAGAATACTTTTGATCCTTTTTGTATGCTAGACATTTTATTGATATGAATGTGAGTAATTTGGTACCGTTTCAGACACTATGGCAATTTCTTAAAACATCCCGAAGGGAGATACGGTATATATTTTTACTGACATTTTCCACCATAAAAATGAGAGTTGGGAGGACCATCATGGCTACTTGGTCATTGGAAGAATGGGAGCAACTTATAAATAATTGATGCCCCATATGTCCTAACATGAGGATAAAAAGAGAAAGGGATGACATGAAGTGGGGAAAATTTTCTAGCATTATGGTTTAGCCATAGGGATGACATGAAGTGGGGAAAATTTTCTAGCATTATGGTTTAGCCATGTTTATTTGGCCGTATATCTTGGGGTTCCTTGGGAATAATATCAATCCATGACTTAGATATTGGTGCAATGGATTTCACATCCATAACCATGGTAAGGGGAACTATAATGGGTTGGATTTAATGGTGTATGTTTTATTTGAGAAGCTGAAACATGCACGCACACACAAGTACTCCCTTGGGAAGATCTATCCCCAATAGTATCCCGCCTTGGGACTAGGGGGCATTTATTGTCTGGGTGTAGTATGAGATTCCAATAGGATTGTGTAAGGGATATCAGTAAATATACAAGAAAAAAGGTTTGGGTAGATAGGGACATAGTTGGTAGTGGATCATTGTACGACGAAATGCCTCCACTTGATCTACCATGGGAGTGCAAAGGTGATAATGAACCTCCTCCTACAGTTTTGGTGGGATGGAGAAGGAAGTACAACATGCTCTTTTCCCCCGTCTCTTGCCCTGGTGGAAGCTTTCCCATTCTTTACACTGCATAAACTGAAGTCGAGCAGCAGCTGAAACCTTCAAGCAATTGGAGGAACTGGAGTGAGCATGGTGCAACAACACAGTTTGGGGGACTTAGCTTGAGGAGGGCAACAGCCAGAAGCTCCACACGACTTGGCAGGGAGTCCATGAGCGAATGGAGGATCCACCAGGTATGGTGTTTAAGAACCATGGATTGTCTAACATTTACAAGGGCGATGTGCCAGTCGGATGGAGAGCTGTATACTGGGAGAGAACGCGAACATAAGTGACCGTAGTGGTTCTGTATTCTCTGCGCAAACAACTATGCTGTGCGCAGGCGCGTGTTTTGCTCTAAGAGCCAGGAGCACACCTGCATATATAGTGGTCTTCTCAGTCCTAAGTTATCAACAAAGTTATTGGTACCTTACTAATCACTTTGATAAGATGCGGTCTAGGACAGCTTCAGACACATTACGTGGCATATCACAGTGGGTTGGCTATGGTAGCTTTGCTTGCATCATTGAGTGTGTGTTGGCTTCTTATGAGCACTAAGGCTGTCTATTGTCTTGCAAGTATACACAGCATAGAAGTATACGTAGAGATGTAGCTGCATTTCACTGGGCTTTAGCAAGCAACGTGACCTTCTATATACTTTGTTCCATGTTATATTGCAAAGATGGAACTCCGCCAGACTTTCTACCAGCGGGGTGTTGTGCTCCAGCTTTTCTTACCTCTCGTGAAGTGTCTCTGTACACCATGCTCAGCTGATCTACAGTGAGAATGGAGGCCCCAATAAGGGGAGTCTCCATTGATTATTACATCGGCTAATACCTATGGTAAGGAGACGACTTCCCTGTTCAAAAGTCCGCAAATTGAGAGGTAAGACTAACTAGCTCTGGTAATAGGGATTCACGTTGGCAAGAGAACCATTTGTAACCACAATTGGTGTGCCAGTTTGCTTGTCTTGTCGCTTGACACTGCGGTTGTCTTCACCCAGTCATAGATCAAAAGACTTTCGAGATGGGGCTCACACAGAGCTTGATTTCAATGCCTAGAACCTATCTAATATTGATCTTGGGAAGTGGAACAACTAATACATTATGAGACCACAGTTTTCATATTCTGTATCCATTATATATTACGAAGTGACAAATTTCATGGCATACTAAGAGAAATAGGTGTTCCCAACAACTATGGAAATCTACTTTCAATAAATGACAACGTGCTAGCTATGGCTATCTTGTGTTTTTCATGAAGACTGTCTCGAAAAGAGACGTATATTGATCACTTCAACTTACTTCCACTTTTTTGTGAGTTCTATTGCTTAAACTCTGATTGGAGACTTGCATTTGTCTTGGGTCTTAGACCACTACTTGTTGGAAGTAATTTTTTGCCTTGTATTATAGATTATCCAAGTGAATCGTAGGATTGTCTTGGATATGACGAGTGAAGAGACGTTTTACCCTTTGTTTCTATATGATGGTTTCTATGCATCAATTTGGTTCCTGTTTGCAGGCCTATTATGACTCAATCTCATGATTAGTGGAGAATTGATCAAAGGACAATAGGGCCTTTGATTAGTCTACCTATCCCATTGAAAATTACTTTCCTTAGACTTGAGACCTATGTCATCTTCTTTAAGCTTGAGGTTAACACGGATTATTTCTAAATGCCAATCTTTAATTGCTGTTAAAATTAAAAAATGCCAAGATTTGTTTAATGCTAATCTAGATAGAGTGACATGGATAACATCTGTATGCCAACATTGAAGCCTGGCTTCCACATCATGAATGAAATGTTCTAACTTTCATTGTATTGTGATGGCGCCAGGTGAGTTAGCATACCTCTCCATCGGATTGGTATTATAAATCTTTGGCATGATTTGATGGACATGAAATACTACGTTGGCAACTTCGAGCAAAACTTTGTAGCAGATTATCTCTATCTACTGTAATATAGGAATGAATTTATGGGTTGGAGAATACTTTTGATCCTTTTTTTATGCTAGACATTTTATTGATATGAATGTGAGTTTTTATGACTCCCACTTTGATACTCTGACTCCCACTTTGATACTCTGTCTGAAGGGGTAGAATTTTGATAGATTACTCTCAATTGTTGTTTTGAAAGAAAGAGCAATGGCATTTGTTTGCATTTGGTTTACTCAAAGATTGAAGACTGGTCCAGTAGTGTAGTAGGTGAGATTTTTTTATAGGAAACACACACATATGTATATGTGTGTGTATATGTAATCCAATCTATATTAAGGAAACATTGTTTTATGTCATGAGCCAATTCATAGCTAAAAGATTGTGTGTGTGTGTGTGATTAAAATTGCCACGTATTCTTTAAAATATAATTAAAATTTGCCTCACCTATGGTGAATCTATATTATAAAGTTAAGTATTTTAAATAACACTTTTAGAGCTATAGATTCTTGACAATATAAGATGACAAATAGACTCGTTCATATCATTTCTGTCACTTTGACTACAAACAAGACCATATTTGGAGTCATATGGATAAAGTTATGGGGGAAAACTTTTTTGGTCATGAGCCAGTCTATCGCTTTCGCCTAGCAAAAGCCTATTGATTGGCTCATGACTTAAAAATTTTGGTTATATTTTTTCAACTACTTTGGCTTAAACTATACCAGGTGTTTTTTTCATGAGCCAATCTATGCTTTTTGCTAGGTAAAGTCCATAGACTAGGTCATGACAAAAAATTTTGCCATCATTTGTTTCAAGTGCACTAGATTAAAGTGTGCCAATCTATGTGTTTCACCTAGTGAAAACCCTCGACTGTCTCATGAAAAAAAAAAGATATAATTTGAGCCAAAGAAGTTGAAGAAAATGTAGACAAATGTTTTTAGTAAGCCAGCAGTCTACGGCTTTCACCGGGCGAAATCCATAGAGTGGCTCATGACCCAAAAATTCCCCATAGCTTGGTTCATATGATTCAAAATATGGTCATGTTTGCAGACAAAGTGACTGGTATGATATGGATGAGTCCATTTCTCTTGTCAAATTGTAAAAAATCTACAGATTGAAAAAGTTTTATCTAAAATACATAACTTGCCAATTATCTAAAATACTTAACTTTTTAATTATTTTGGCTGTAGATATGACCATATTTGGAGTCATATGGACCAGGTTATGGGAAAGATATTGTTTGGTCATGAGCTAGTCTATGGCTTTCATATGGCAAAAGCCGTAGATTGGCTCACTAACTTAAAAAAATTGTCTACATTTACTTCAACTACTTTGGTTGAAACTACATTAAATGTTTTTCATGAGCCAATCTACGGTAATCACCAAGAGAAAGCCATAGAAAGGCTCATGACAAGAAACATTTGGGACACTTCAAGCGAGTG
The DNA here is from genome assembly GCF_047967505.1 of Dipteris shenzhenensis. Classification (NCBI taxonomy): domain Eukaryota; kingdom Viridiplantae; phylum Streptophyta; class Polypodiopsida; order Gleicheniales; family Dipteridaceae; genus Dipteris; species Dipteris shenzhenensis. The sequence goes on from NC_141597.1 coordinate 10,659,303, forward strand.
CACTTGAAGCAAATGATGGCAAATATTTTTTATCATGAGCCAATCTATGGAGTTTGTCGAGTGAAAACCGTAGATTGGCATATGAAAAGAAACATGATGCGAAATTACTTAGAGAAAATGTAGAATTTGTTTATGTCAGCCAATTGATGGATTTTTCCCAGTGAAAGCCATGGATTGATGACTCATGACCGAAAAAACATTTTCCTTGAACTTGGTCCATGTGACTCGAAGTATGGTCACGTTTACAACCAAGATGACAAATGATATAAATGGCTCCATTTTTCATACTAGATTGTAAAAGTCTACAGATTTAAAAAGTTTTATTTAAAATACTTAACTTTGACTTAATTTGCAACAAATGTTTTTGATTATGAGCAAATGCACTTAAAGCAAATTACGGCAATTTGTTTTCCTCATGAGCCAAATATATGGCTTTTGCCCAAAGAAAACCATAGATTCGCTCATGAAAAGAAAAATTGATTGAGTTTGAGCCAAACCATTTGAAGAAAATTTAGGCAAATGTTTTTAGTCATGAGCTAGATTGGCTCATGATTTAAAAAACTTTTCCTCATAACTTTGTCCACATGGTCCAAATATGGTCACATTTATAGTCAAAATGATCATGCATTTTATTACCTTACCTTTCAAGCTTGATCACCATTACTAATCATTAATTATAGTTTTGGAACAATGGTTGGGTACTTTTATTACTACAACATTCCTTTGTACTTAGAGTTACTGTAGGAGATACTTCAGATAGTGGGCCAAAGTACATATGATTATTCAAAGGATGTTATGGTAGATTATTTTATCATTCAATAGATCTTATGATAGATCATTTTATTGTTGTGGAATAATCTCTATGTATTGAAAAATTTTATTTTACTTTTTATTGCAGAGTTCCTTCTTCCTAAGAATAGAAAAGGCTTACAAAGTGGGATGAAGAATATATGCTTGAGCTAGCGGGCTAAAGGAGATATTCTTATTCAAGGGAGATATTAATTCAAGCCTCAACCTATCAAGATTATCTCCCTACTATGTAACCCTAAGGTTGCCCCCTATTTGAAGATTGATCCTTTTGTATATGTGAGGTGCACTTACAATAGTTTGTATCTTACTAGCTTAGGTGTGTTCAAATATATAGAGATGTATGAAATTGAGAACCAATCAAAACTGACAAGGTCTTCTTATTTTTGGAGTGATAGAAGCTCTAGAAGACACTTCAATGCAATAAATGTATGGACATTGATCTCCATTCATGTCTTTAATTTGCGGAGGCACCTTATTTTCCCAAGTGTTGACATAGGCCAAACTTTGTCAACCCAACACCTTGTGGCTAATGAATCCAATCAGTGTCCTACAAAAGTTTCCTATGAATCTAACCGAGACACTACAAAAGATGATTGGAAAAGTTTATTTGTTAAATTTCCACTCTCCTCAATGTTATGTTGGCAGGCTCCATGTAGTCCATCATGGCTGCATCTATTAAACTGGGCCTCAATCATTTCCACAAAATAAGGTGGCATCTATTCTCCATAATCCACAACATACATGCCCAAAAAACTATAGGATGTAATGGTCTTAATCCTCGCATGTGCATGGAAAATACAAGGAATTGAAGGAAGGATATGCATTGTCGAATGTGTACAGGGGGAGTTCCATCCCATAAGCAATAATCACCCTTGGAGAACCTTGATTATATTGGTATCTTGATCCCTCCACAATCATCCCCTCTCAGACTTTTTGGGGGGAAATGGAGCTTTGTGGGCAGCCTATGGGGTGGGCCCAAGGACCCCACACCTAGCTCACATCTAGGGGACATGTGGCACATTATGCATGTTCCTACATGGTATCAGAGTAGGCATTTGTAGTGCTTCTTGTCACATCCATGACACATGGTGCTGGAAATTGCTTCAAGATTTGTGCACTTGTGCAAAGCTATCATGATATGCACAAGTGGGCGTCAAGTGCAACTCGCCATGGAGGGCCATGATTTGTGGTGGATTTTGAAGTGCGATGGGGCGGTGGCTACATGCACCAATAGCTCGCTTGCCTACTATTGGTTGGTGTGGACTTTGAGACACTTTGTGTGGCTTTGGTTTGCCGACCCCGTGTGGTTTGTCCACGTCACCTTGGTTTGGTGCTGGCCTTTGGTTTGGCCAGTACTTTGATTGGTGCTTGGATTTAATGTTTCACGGATTGTCCATAGGGGGGTGTTGGAGGTAATGGCATTCACCCCCGTGACTGCATGGAAAATACAAGGAAATGAAGGCAAGATATGTGCTATTGACACATGTACAGGGGGAGTTCCATCCCATAAGCAATAATCACCCTTGGAGAACCTTGAATATATTGGTATCTTGAGCTCTCCACAGTCATTCCCTCATGGGACTTTTTTGGGGGCTATGGATCTTTGAGGGTGGCTATGGGGTGGGTCTAGAGACCTTGCACTCGGTTCACATCCAAGGGACACATGGCACGTTCTGCATGTTCCTACAAAAATTCCATCAAAGTATATAAATGGCCTTGTCTTGGATCTTCTTTTTTCTTGGGAGAAATAGGATTGCAATTTTAATAATATTTTATTTTTTTGCAGCCATGTAGTTGTATCTAAAAAAGATGTCAAGATTTAAACCTTGTAATTTCTTGTCAACCTCTTCTATAAGATGTGGAAACAAGTTGAATGTCCATTCCTTGAATTGAAGCTTGAGTGCGATACCAGTGCGGTGAACAAGCAAGAATAGGTTGGAGTTGAAGTCAAGGGAGGAATGTGGAGGAAATGCAATAGAGTTTTTGCATAGTCTAGTCGAATTAGTAGTAATGAGCTCTTCCTTTTCACTTCTCATAGCCTTTGAATAGGATCAAGATATTTAAAAATATCATCATAATGTTGGGAGGAAAATCCATTCAAGATCCATGTCCTTTTGCTAGGATTCCATATTAAATTTTATTACTACTACTTTGATTGAGCATTACTTGTAGTCATCTCTAGATTAAACAAAAACATTCAACAAAATATCTAAAATATACTTCAAGTCAAAACAAGTTGATCCTCTAGATACGTTGAGCACTGTTCTAGTATGAACCATTTGAAATAATGTAGTATAATAGGTCTTATCCCTCAGGAAACAATACCATAGAAATATTGATATGCCAAGAGATACTCCATTATATTTTGATTTCATATTGCATATGCAAGTTTGACAGTTTGGAACGTAGTCACTAACTATGAACTATCTCAAGCACATATGCATCTTCCCCTTCACTATAGCAACTACCCTTCTTACTCTTCCTAGGGATAGGACACCAGTACCTAGACGATGATGCCTAGCTAAATGTGGCAGGGAGCCATGGCAGGTAGGCAATGTTGAGGCTCCAACATTAGGAAGAGCTAGCAGAGGCATGGGATGAGGTAATCTGAGAGTAGATAAGAGACTAGTATCTCTCTATTTGGGTTGGGGTCATCTATGCTACAAAGACCTCTGGAATCATAAGTCCATGGCCTCCCCTCAAATGACTAGATTGCTATGAAGTAGAAGATGTGTGTTATGAATCCTTGCTGAATATGTAAAACACAAACTCAAATAAAAAAATAAAGCATAAGAAATAAAACTATGGAAATACTGATGTGAAAATACTAATGCAAAAATAAGAAGACACAAAAAGAAAAGAGGGGAGATGAGAAGAAAAGAAGAGAGGAGAAGCAAAAAATGTAGAAAAGAGTAGTGAGAGGAGAAGAGAGAAGAGGAGAAGAGAGAAAGAGAGGAAAAGAATGCAAAATGCAAAAAAGAATGGAACAAAATGTGGAAATGTAGATAAACAATTCAAAAATGCATAAAAGAGTGCGAAAATGTGCAAAAGAATGCAAAAATGTGAAAAACAATGCAGAAATGCATAAAAGAAGCAAAAATGTAGAAAGAAGCAAAAATATGAAAATGAGGGTGAAAATGCAAAAAGAATGCAAAAATACGGAAAAGGGTTTGAAAAGAATACGGAAAAGAGTGCATAAAACAATGCGAAAATATAGAAAATAATGCGCAAATGCAAAAAGAATACAAAAATATGGAAAAGAGTGCGAAAATGAAAAAAGAATGTGAAAATACGAAAATAATGTGGAAATACATAAAAAAGCATGAAAATACAAAAGAATACAAAAATACAAAAAACAATGTGAAAATACCAAAAGGAATGCAAAAATGCGGAAAGAAAGTGGAAATACAGATGAGAATCTGAAAAATGTGGAAAGAATTTGAAAAGAAGAAAGAAGAGAGGAAGAAAGAAAAAAATGAAGAAAGAAAGAAAGAAACAAGAAAGAATGAAAGAGAGAGAGAGAAGAGAGGAAGAGAGAAAGAGAGAAAGAGAGAAAGAAGAGTAGGAGAAGAAACAGAGCAAGAGAGAAACACAGGAAGAGAGGAAGGGGTGAAAGCATGCTACGATGTCTAAAAGAGTACTCTTTTTGGCAAAGGTTCTAGCATAGATATAGTACTAAATTGTGTACTAAAAGGTGCTAATAGTTGGATTAGATTTCCACATATTGAGGAGTCCATGATCTACAATCTACAATCCACTCTCAATCGAGGATGATTTCCCCACACATCGAGGAATCTGCGATCTGCAATCTACTCTCAATTGACTCTCTTCTCTCTCGTGGAATCATGTGCACATGTTTGAAGCCATTGACAATCAACTCTCTTCTCTCTTGTGGAGTCCTTGTCTCTATCCCTGCAATTATATCTGCTCATCTTCACTAGAGGTCCATTGCTCTCTCTCTCCCAGAGGTCCATTGCTCTCTCTCTCCCCAGCTCTCTCCATTCTCTGTGCAAACTGTCTCTCCCCTTCTCTCTCATGGAAGCCCTCGCACTTTGGACCGTATGTTCTCTCTGGTGCAAAAACCAGTTATGTTTGAGTGATTCTACAGCTCTCTCTCTCTCTCTCTCTCTCTCTCTCTCTCAGGATGACTTTCTCATACAGTAAGATTGAGCATGCATGCTTTGACGTATTGTCTTCTTGTGTTGTTCATTAATTTATGATCTACCATTGAAATACGGTTGTGCGTAGGATGGAGAACTCCACACTAGAAGTGCCACACTATGAAGGGAACTCGCTCAATGCACTGCCATAGCATTGCTCCAAAAGGAACATGAGACACTTGACATTGATAGTTTTGCGACATTTCAAGCATACCACAAAGAACTTGGACTTGAGAACGAAGGCTGACATTTTGTCTAAGGTTATAAAACATCCAGATATGCAAGAGGTTGTCGATGAGACAAATTTTCAAAGCCAGTCCATATCAATGGCAATAGTGGATAATCTAAAGACATCATTGAGTCTTCTGAAGAGTAGAAAGTACTGATAAGTTAGCTACAAAGAGAGAAGCTCTCCACATGATTGCTAACTAACACTTCAGCATTTAAAAAATATAGTGATAGCAAAGTAGCTAAAGCCCTTGGAATTCAAGCACGAAATCTGAAGAAACATCATGTGGACATAAAACAAGCTTCCTTCAAATGGGCAGATGGAGGTCGAAAGCGTAGATAGGATTCCTTAAGTTGTGAGGTTGTTCAATGTATGCAATACATCTCGCCCATTTCTTGGAGCTCATAGAGGTGCATCTTCCTTCTTTCAAGGAAGCCCAAGTTACACACTATTATTTGGCACTCTTTACAACAATATAATACTGAGATAATACTACTAGGGATAATATTAGTATTGTTCAGATGTTAAAGCTAATGTTTAACACTATAATAGACTCTATATGAAGCAAATTTAGCACTAAATCATAGAATCACAGTACTAAATACTACACCGGGGACTTAATATGTTTATAGTATAGACCATATTTTAGAAATCAATCCTAGGAATAAAGATAGGACAAAATAGTATTGTTTTCTCTTTTAAGTCAGTTGTTATGACTAAATAGAATACTCATTATGAATAAATAGTACTACTTAGTGTTAATTAGTAGTGTGTGATGTTTAAAATTGTTTGTATTAGAGAAGGACTTTGAGCGTAATCATTCTCTCCTTGCACTAACCCTGCTACTAGTTCTATTTAGTACTATCTAGTACTATCCCTTGCACTAACCCTGCTACTAGTACTATATAGTACTATTTAGATATTGTTCTCTTCCTTGCCTTAACTTTGCTACTACTACTACTAGTTCTATCTAGTATTATTTTGCAGTATTTTAGCACTATTTAGTACTATGTAGCACTTAGTAACATTGAGCACTGAGTAAGTGCTATTTACTAAGTACTAATTAGGACTCAATAATTCTTAGTGCTTAGTAATATTATCACTTAGTAAGTACTCTTCAATACTATCTAGCACTTAGTAATATTAGCACTTACTATTCAATACTAATAGCACTATATAGCACCTAGTAATATCACACTTATCATCTAGCACTTGCTATTTAGTACTAATAGTACTACAGATCAAGCATTTACTATTTTGTAATATTAGCACTTGCTATCCAGCACTTACTAATATTAACACTTCCTATTTAATACTATCTATAGCACTTACTATTTAGTACTATCTAGCACTAGCAATATTAGCACTTACTAATATTACCACTTAATATTTAGTACTAATAGTACTATCTAGCACCTAGTAATATTAGCACTTAATACTATATAGCACTTAGTAATATTAGCACTTACTAATATTAGCATTTACTTATAGTACTATCTAGCACTTAGTAATATTAGCACTTAGTAATAGTAGTAAACTAGCAGTTAGTAATATTCACACTTAGTACTATCTAGCATTTAGTAAAATATTTAGCACTTAGTACTATGTAAACATATTTAGTAATATCTAGCATTTACTATTTAGTACTATCTAGAATTTACAACAATACTTAGCACCTAGTACTATTTAGCATTTAGTACTATCTAGCACTGACTGATATTTGATACTACTAGTAGCAGTTACGACAGTAATTGAGTGATAGAACTTAGAAAAATAATGATGGCTCTCTAAGTTTTAAATAACTTAGTTTTTTTGTTTGTTGTCTAATACTAATTGTTGATGATTGATTTTGTAGGCAGAATTCTTCCTTAATTTCAAGGAGGAGCATCCTTCCATAGATATTGGTTTCCGTTCTTTTCAGAATTTAAAGCCCTACTTCATTAAAAAACTGAAGGAAAGGAATACTTGTTGTTGTATTTACCATACAAGAATAGACTTGTTCTGACTAGCAGTGAATTCCATGAGGAAGAATATCACATTGTTGCATGGAGATATGTGTGATTGCTTATGCAAGGTTTGTAGGCCCCAAGGGGAGGACATTTGTGTTACCCACACCAGAAATAGTTGTTCTTCTGTGTCTAAAATGTGGCATTCGGTAGTCTGTTCAAAGGAAGAGGATGCTGAATGGCACAAGCTTGAATGCTTATTGCGCAAATGTGACAAGTGCCCACGACCGTTGTTTTGCCCATGTGAGTTGGATGATGCAAATGGTGCATTGATAAGATGGAATATGTATGAATATGTCACCAAGGATATGGGAAAAGGTGATGCAAAGAAAATAATGAAATTCTTATACAAGGGGACTCCTGCATCCATCATCATCCCTCAATACTTGCAACACTTAAATGTGTCTATCACTCACAACTTCCGTAGTCACTGGCAACACTCTCAATTCAAAGAGTGCACCACAAATTTTCCTGATGATGTGCTGCTTTCAGTTGTTGACTTTGCAGAGAACTATACATTCAAAGTGTAGAATGAGGTTCAATCAATGTATTGGCATAATGACCAAGTGACCATCTTGGTTCATATTTGCTATTGGAAGGAGACGAGCGAGATAAAAAAGCAATCCATCTTTTACATTTCAGATGACAAAGAACATGACACACTATTTGTGTAGTATTGCTTTATGCTCCACCATCAATGGTTGGTGTCTAAAGGCTTGAAGTTTAAAAGACACTGGGTTTGGTCATAAGGGGCAGCATCTCAGTTCAAGGTTGCTCACCCATTTTACTTTGTTGCAAGGTAAGACATTGGACACTACCCCCTTATTTTCTACATCACGCTGAAGATGTTGCATATTTTAAAATGCAATATATCTGTTGTTTGTTATGCTAGCTATTATGCTTTGACTGGCATTTGGATGATGTGGAACTTTTTCAGAAGCCGGTCATCGCAAGGGAGAACATGATGGGGCAGGTGCAATCATAAAGCATGCACTAACCCATTAGAAATTGCATGTAAATGGTGCAAAGCTACAAAATGCACAAGATGTGGATTGGTTGGCATGGAAGATGGGAGATGATTCTAAACAAAGGCTCTTCATAGAAGTAAAGGTTGGTGATGTTGACAAGTCTAAAGCATGGAACTACTAGACCATCAAAGGAAGTCGTTCAACACACTGCATATTGGGTTTTAGTAACAAAGATCCCACACAAGCCTTGTTTAGACATTTGTCGTGGTTTTGCTCATTTTGCATGGATGAAACATGGGATAAGTGGACCAATTTATCTCATGCAAGTCCATGGACCTTGAACAGGCTGGAGCCCATCAATGGACAGACTGCATCAGACATGGAGAAGGAATCTGCAACATATGCAATGGATAGAGACTAGCTAGCTGACATGCTTCAGATGGGTGACCATTTTGTAGTACTACAGTCCCCTACAAACGAAGATAATGAGGATTATTATGTGGTGCTATGCTCAAAATAAAAAATAGTCCTCATAGAGCAAGAGACGGATGACTAGAGTAATGTCTTCAACATTGGAGATCAAGTGGTTTTTGGAATCTTTTATGCAAAAATCCCAAAATGCAAAAGCAGTTATGCATTACGAAAAGATGCACCTCCCGCTATAGTGCATGATGATGCAGTGTTGGCAATAAAGTTCCAAATGTTGCAAGCAAAGCACAAGGTTAAATGCTAGAGAACGGTGTATCATGTACCCCAGGAGGTGCACGAACGCGATTCTTGGCAAACATTTCTCTATAAGAACTGTTGCTGAGCATGTATTTTTGCAACGGCTCTTACATATTTTTGTGCGTGTTTTGTATTTTTAGCTGCCCCTTTGGGGGCTGCTTTTTGTAATACAAAGGCATCTTGTTTCTCTCGAGGATGCTCTGCAGTGAGGAACTTTAAAAATTTTTAGTACTATTAGTTTCAATTGTGTACTATTATATTATTACTATTTAGGTACTACTGTCATATCATACTATTAGCCTTATTTTTTAGTGATTGTGTACTATTGTAGTAATCTTTGTAGTTCATATTAAGTTTGTTCTACTATCATATCATACTACTTATTACTATTTGGTTAGTACTATTTAGTACTATGTACTACTATCTTAAGTAACTCATCTGTTGTTAATTGAGAGAGAGAGAGAGAGAGAGAGAGGAGAGAGAGAGAGAGAGACAAAGAGAGAGAGAGAGAACCATTGTACTACTGTCATATCATGGTACTTAGTACTATTTGGTTAGTACTATGTGATACTATGTAGTACTATATTGAGTAGCACATTTGCTATCAATTGAGAGAGAAAGAGAGAGAGAGAGAGAGAGAGAGAGAGAGAGAGAGAGAGAGAGAGAGAGAGAGAGAGAGAGAGAGAGAGAGAGAGAGAGAGAGAACAATTGTACTACTGTCATATCATATTTTTGTAATGTTGTTCCTCTTTTTAATATATTGCACTTATAATTCAGAATGAGCCATACAAAATCAAAAGGAGCCATATAAAATCATAATGAGACATATAGAATCAGTCATATGACATTACGGAGCCCAAACAGCTTGGATACAACAGCTTTGCGCTGCACTCCACACACCCCAATATATGACCCAGTTGAGATTGGATACATACAGTAGCGCTGCACTCGACACACCCCAATATACTATGTTCTAGGAAGGAATGACCCTAGAACATAGGAGTTTTTGGCCCTTCTTCCTCAACATCCTCGTCAGTAGCCAACCCGAGGGACTATCGTCTTAGACATCCGAAGTTGCTATTTCTTTTGGGCCATACCCTGCATCTATAAGGTCTCTAAAGATGTTATCAGCCCTTTTTGCAATTCCATCTTGTAGCTCTAGAGTAGAAGAGTGTCTTAGATATCAATGCTCCACTCTCGTGGGAACCAGCTAACTCTACTTGTAAGCCCCTCATATCAGGAGAAGGCATTTGAGTAGCTCAGTTATTTGGTAGGTCATGGTTTGGACACTAGATGGTGGCCATGTGTCGCCTGATGCAGACCACCAACTAGGCTACATGCAAGTGTGGGAAGGCCTCGGGAAGGCATCCCTTGACTAACCCCACTGAGGGTAGACGGAGCATTTCTCAGGGCAGCCCACTCTCAGGTTGCGAGGCCCGTTTGGAGCCTCAGATGATCTCGGATGGCTCTGGGCCGAACGGAGACCATAGGCTAGTTGCTCTGTTTTGCGCACTGATTCTATCATATGGTCGGTGGCCTATTTCGGGACTGACCCCCAGTCGACTGTTTTGGGTGGACTGGGTCGGTCACCCAATTGAGCCTAACCGACTACAACTGGTGGCTATATAAGAGCAAGCCCGTGAAGCCCATCTCATCGCTGGCTATAGCAACCCTGATTCCTTAGCATCCAGCCTCCATCTTCTACCAGAATGCCATCGAAGCTTCTTTCACAGGAGCACATGGTTGGGAGGCAACGCCATCTATTGTATTAGTTCTATAATAATCAAAATTTTAATTCTCCATACTATCTTGTTTTCTCTCTTGCATACGAGATCCTATTATCTATTGAGCACAGACGTTGTATTATTTTCTTACATGGTATCTGTTCTTGGACTCCAACAAGAAGATTTGGTAGTGTGTTTCTGTTTGCAAGTAGATTGTAAAGATGGCCCAGCCCATAAGACTGCGAATCGCACCATTCGGTGAAAGTAAAAAGTTGGATGGCTCTAACTATCCACTCTAGAAGTTCAAGATGAAGACCATCCTAAGCGCATACGAGCTTTGGGACACTGCTATTGGGGTGGACATGAGGCCGGTTGTGAGACCAGATTCAACCAATGCAGGACAACAGATAGTACCAACTGCGGATGAGATTCTCATGTGGACAAGAAGAAATGCAGATGCGTTGTGTTCTATTGTCTGCAGTGTTAGTGATTCCATCATGGCATTAATTCAACATGTCACCACAGCGGAGGAGGCATGGATGGTTTTGAAAAATTAGTACGAGACCATATATCAGACACGGATTCAGAATCTAGAGACTCAACTCGTGAACGAGAAGTTGTCTGAGTCTGAAGTAGCAGAAAAGTTCATCACCAAGGTGAAGAATCTGTGCGATCAGATGACTGCGATTGGCATCACCATCACTAGCGAGAATCTAGCACGAAGGTGCATACAGATTCTCCCACCAAAGTATGACGGTCTTGTTACGGCGCTGAATACGCAAAACAGAAATCCGCCCCTCAACTTTGAGGATTTTAGTGCGATGCTTCTGGAGGACGAGATGCGTCAAAAGATGAGGACTAGAGAAGATTTGGCTTTCTGGATCAGATCAAATAAAGTAAGGGTAAGGACTCTAGTAACCCATCTTCTTCTAATGATAAAAAGAGAAAGAAGAAGATCAAGTGCTTCCATTGCAACAAGGCAGGGCACAAGCAGAATGAGTGCCAAAAGAAGATTGTAGATGAGAAGAACAGAGTAATGAAAGAGTCTAGCAATAGCACGCAGGTAGCACCAATAGAGATGTTCATAGCAATTGAGGAGATTTGCATGGAGGCAATTCATGTACTTGCAGATGAACCTTGGATCATTGACAGTGGTGCGTCGTGCCACATGACTAGTCGGAAGGATTGGTATACCTCTCTACAGCCGATAGGGAATGACATCCTGGTAGCAGTCGGCAATGATGCAAAATGTCCAGCAAAGGAAAAGGTATGATTGCTCTCAAGTCAGATGGAGTTGTAAAATAGTTATCCGCCGATGTTCTTTATGTGCCAGATATTAAGAGGAACTTGTTGTCTGTTTCTACAATCATGGATCGGGACCTCAAAGTTCAATTCGATAAGAATGGTGCACAGATCCTGGATCTTCAAGAAAGGTTGTTGGTAAAGGTACATGGTGCAACAACATTTACAAACTCTCAGCTTTTAGTGCTCGAGCAGATGTGAAGAACACTAAGCTATGGCATGAGAGGTTTGGTCATCTAAACCTTAGTTCTTTGAAGGAGATGCATAAAAGTAGAATGATTGTAGACCTACCAGAAATTTCAGATCTGCCCAATGTATGTGAAGCTTGCATGATAGGCAAGTAGCATCGGCAACCCTTTCCTAAAGAGGCCAGTAGGGCAAAGGCTCCTCTAGAGATCATTCACATGGACCTCTACAGAAAGATGGAGATAGAAGCTTTGGGTGGTTCCTACTACATGATGCTGATCGACGACTACAATAGAAGGATATGGATATACTTCCTGAAGACTAAAGACAAGGCTTTTAGTAGGTTCAAGGAATGGCATGTAATGGTCAAGAAAGAAACGGGAAGGAAGGTGAAGAAGTTGAGATCAGACAGAGGTGGAGAGTTCACATCAACTGAATTCGAAAAGTCACGAAATCAAGAGGCAAAAACCCCCGCCACATACATCACAGCAAAATGGAGTAGCAAAATGCAAGATGCGCGTCATCTACGAAATGGGCCGGAGTATGATGAGAGGGAAAGATTTGCCAAAGACTTTCTGGGCTGAAGCATGTAACACTACAGTTTACATCCTGAATCATAGCTACACAAAGGCTGTGAACGGGATCACTCCACTACAAGCCTTTTTTGGTAAGAAACCTTCAGCTGCACATTTCACAGTTTTTGGATGTGACTGTTTTGTGCATGTCCCTGATGCTACCAGGACCAAATAGGAACTGAAGAGTCGAAAGTGTATTTTCTTGGGCTACAGTGAAGAGGCGAAGGGTTACCATCTCTGTAACCTTGTTACCAAGAAGGTAATTGTAAGTCGCGATGTGGTCTTCTCAGAACAGCCACATCAATTGGAGGAGGATGCTTCCTTCCTAGACAACCAGGACTAGGATATCCATCTAGTACCACCACCAATAGCAGACCAAACTCCCCCAATGGTGCTTGGGAGGATTCAAGACAAAGAAGATGAAGAAGAGCCTGTAGAACCACAATGGCAACGGCCATTCCCGAAGTGGGTAAAGCAACTTTTGGACAGTAGAGAACCTCCAACCATTGAGGAGGAACCATCCAAACACCGCGGGTCTAAGAGATTAGAGGAGCAAAGAAGGGCTCGGCTCATGGCAAAAGGATTTGCACAGGTACATGGTTTTGATTATCAAGATACTTTTGCTCCCACAGCTCAACTAACCCACAATTCGCAGTGTTTTGGCTTTAGCTGCCCAGGAAAGTTGTCTTGTGTTTCAGATGGATGTGAAATCCGCCTTTCTGAATGGAGATCTCAAGGAGGAGGTATACATGGAACAACCACTAGGTTTTGAGATCCCCGGTTCAGAAGGTAGAGTTTGCAAATTGGAGAAGGCACTTTACGAGCTGAAACAGGCCCCACGAGTGTGGTACCAGCAAATTGATGCCTACTTTCTGCAAAATAGGTTCAGGAAGAGCCCATCTGATGCAAATTTGTATATCTTCAGAGAAGGAGGCAGGCGTATGATCGTGGTCCTTTATGTGGACGACCTTGTCATAATAGGAAACCATGAAGAGAAGATCTCGCAGATGAAGTATTTGCCAAGAAGAGAGTTTGAAATGATTGATGCATTTCTGTTTGGGGATTGAAGTTTGGTAGGAGCTGAAATAGATCTTCATTTCATAGTTGAAGTATGCTGGGGAGATATTGAAGGCATTTGGCATGGCTGAGTGCAAGACAGTTGGTACCCCTATGGAGGTTGATGCGAAGCTCTCAAATGAGGATTCATCACCACTAGTGGACGAAGCGAAGTACAGAAGGCTTGTGGGCAGCTTGATTTACCTGTGCAACACACAGCCAGACATCAGTTTTGTGACTGGTGTACTAAGCGAGTTTTCCAATAAGCCCCAAGAGAACCATGGGAGGGCAGGGGGATGCGGGTGCTGAAATACATCAAAGGCACACTTGATTATGGCATCACCTATACCAAGGGCAACATCTTGATCGGATTCTGTGACTCGGATTGGGGCAAGAGACGTGGACAGTAGGAGATCAGTGATAGGGTACTATGTCTCACTTGGATCTGGAGTTGTGTCATCGGTCAACTAGAAGCAACCCACAGTTGCTCTTTCTTCTACCGAGGCCGAGTACAAATCTGCATGCTTTGCTTCTTGCGAGGCAGTGTGGTTGAGGAGGATTTTGGGGGACATGGGTGCAATGCAGAAAAAGCCTACGCAATTATCATGTGACAATCAGAGTTGCATGGCGATTGCAAAGAACCCAGATTTCCACGCTTGCACAAAACACATTGAGATTCAATATCACTTTGTATGCGAGCTCATCATGGATGGAGAGGTCAACTTGGTGTACTGTCTGACTATAGAGAATGCTATGGACATCTTCACAAGGGCTCTTGGAAGAGACTTGTTGGAGAGGCATCTTCATCGACTTGGCATTGGGCCAAAAAAGTAAGTTCACTTGTGGGTGGACATTGAGGGGGGGTGTTAGATATCAGTGCTCCACTCTCATGTAACTATGCAGGAACAAGTTAACTCTACTTGTAAGCCCCCCATATGAGGAGAAGGCATTTGAGTAGCTCGGTTATCTGATAGTCTTGGTTTGGACACCAGATGGGGGCCATGTATGGCTTGATGGCTGGATGGCTTTAGATAGAGTTGGAACACTGCCAACTAGGCCACATGCAAGTGTGGGAAGGCATCCCTTGATTGACTGCACTGAGGGTAGATGGAGCATTTCTTGGGGCAGCCCCCACTCTTGGGTTTCCGGGCTCATTTAGAGCCTTAGATGATCCCAAATGGCTTTGAGCCGAACGGCGACTGTAGGTTAGCTGCTCTGTTTTGTGCACCGGTTCTATCGTATGGTCAGTGGCCTATTTTGGGATCGACCCCCCGTCGACCGTTTTGGGCGGACTGGGTCGGTCACCCAATTGAGCCTAACCGACTGAGACTGGTGGCTATATAAGAGCAAGCCCGTGAAGCCCATCTCATCACTGGCTATAGCAACCTTGATTGCTTAGCATCCAGCCTCCATCTTCTACTGTTTCCAGCATGCCGTCGAAGCTTCTTTCATAGGACTGCATGGTTGGGAGGCAACGCCATCTATTGTATTAGTTCTATAGTAATCAAATTTTTGATTCTCCATACTATCTTATTTTCTCTCTTGCGTACGAGATCCTGTTATCTGTTCAGCATAGACGTTGTATTATTTTCTTACAGAGTGTACAACTCTATTACACATTGATGGATTTGTAATGCTAGTCAAAAAGAGCCAACTGTATGAGCACCATAACAGACATGACCCATGATTCCTTAGCTTAGACCTGACTAACATTTAGTATTATTTTATCCAAAACCAAAATTGGTACTATATGGTTGAGCAAAAAATACCATAAAAGATAACATATAAAAAAGGACCATATATTTTATTGCATTGACATTGGCTATTTATGCATTGGTTAAAACAATGGCTCACCTAGTACTTTTATCAGCAAACACTAGTACCAATTTACAGCACCAATACCATGTAAGAACACTAGTACATTTATCAGCTCACCATTAATTTTATCAGCAAAGTAACCATCAAAGTCTATATTACAAAGTAACCAGTACAAGTCTGTATTTAGAAAGTAACAACATCTATATTCATCAATGTACAAGTCCTTTACAATCTGGCCTTCAAGGCCTAGTGTATGGTGGGTATTGGTTTACATAAGGATTATGCCTAAGAATCTATTGGCACATCTCATGTGGAAGGTCTGCTATTCTGTGTTGGATGATAAACCAGTCCGTGGGATTTGGATCTTCAATTAATAGTGAAATGACAGCATCAACACACCCCATGTCAGCATAATTTGTAGAAAAGACTTCAAATAATTTGGCTGGATGCTCACCACGGGCAGCTGCAATGCGCTCAATCACATGGCCTTCATAAGGGTATCTCATTGTAAAGGTAGGAACACTTTCTCTGGCATTTGCTAAATCCAATAAGTATGGGAGCAACTGATCTGATAGCTCATCATCATTAGGATCTCTGTCATAGGCGAAAGGAGTTATGCAGGAACCGGTTGGATTTAATACTGCTTTCAAAGGAGTGTCGTTAGCCAGGAGGGTGTTCATGGGATCATAGTTAATGTCATGTGCAGCCAATGCACTAAATGGCTTAAGCAGACACATCTCATCCAGTCCTCACCTAGAAGCAACCCGGGGGATTCACTCTTCATTAAAAGGGGATGTCACCTGCGTGCATGAACTTCAAGAAAACCCCCTATTTAAGATCCACGTAGGATGATAAAACACCCCTATTTAAGCTTATAAGATACCACCAAAATTCCATTATGTCCCCCCCTTTCCTTAAATCTACATTCTTTCTCAAGCATTTAGATTACACAATAAGCAAATTTAGGTTACTTTCCCTATCACTATTTAAAACCATACACAAAATCAAACTTGTTTGGACTAGTTACCCAAGGTAACCTATATTATGTCCCCCCTTCTTAAATATGACATGGTCCCCCTAGCTTAAATTCAATATTGGGGAAAACAAAAGGGCCCCCACCCCTAATGTATAAGCTTATGCCTCATTTCAAAAAAACCCCCTATTGTACACTCACGTGATATCATAAGTTTCCCCCTGTGAATCCCCTGGGAGAAGCAACAATAACACATACAAATCCATCATACTTGAGTTGATGAATTGCAAAAAAAATTCATATCAACTTATGAGAAGATAAATTGTAAGAAGATATTCATTAAAAAAAGATAAATTGCAAAAATAATTTTATTCAAAAAACAAGAAGATAAATTGCAAAAAGAGTTTCATTTAAAAGTTGCGAGACTAGCTCTCATACAATGTCATCTCATAGATGATCTAGTCCTAACATTCGGGGTTGGGCATTTGCTAGGATCAATCAAATACGACTTAATAACTATTCGACTAAATTTCCACTTCTTTGTCTCCATAGGGAGAAGGATAGCTAGTACTGTGTCATCGTCCATTTGCTCTCCATCAGAGCTGTCAGGCAGTTTAGGCTTTAGCCCTGATATAATCATAGTTGCCTTAGTGACCCTCTCACTGCTACCTGTGTTGAGCTTTTTACCACTATGCATGTGTTCACTCTTGCTGTTCTTTCCAGTCAACGCTACCTATGTCTTCGTCCTTGATGTGGTTTCTCGACAAGTCCTGCATGTCCAATCTTGCTATTGCTTCCTCTATAATACTATCCGATTGCTGTAAATTTTCTTCATCCAAGTTCAGCAGATCATCTTCATTTAAGTGCTGATCATCTTTGATGTCTCTAGTTAGATTGTCTACAAAGAAATAAAATTAGATCAGAAATGTGTTTGAGGTGCTATACACAGAAGGTTGTAAATGTGCATCTTCACAAAAAAATACATACCCTTCTTTTCCTCTATATTCTTGCTTTTGTACAATGACCGCACAACAGATTTCTTCTTGTGTTGTATGTGCCGCTTCATCTTAGTAAGAGCTTCCTTAACTGGCAAACTTTCATCTGTTGAACAATATATAATACATGAATAGATGCAGTATATAAAATAGGAATAAATGAAATAGATAAAATAGGAATAAATGAAATAGATAAAATAGTAACTTATAAAAATAAATACCCTCTTTTGGCCACATAGGAAGAAAAAATAGTCCTACCTCTCTCTACAACTTTCAGGTCCCCTGTGCCACTGCCTGCTGCTTTTTTACTTTGTCCAACATTTCATCCTCGTCATATTCCTGATCCCCAACATCCTCCAAGGAGTTGTCATCTTTCAACTGACTTCCATTGAATAGTTGTTCATTGTCTTCTTTTCAACATGAGAAATGCCCCTCTACCTGTTGTTCTTTCTTGGTGTTTATGAACACATTTGAAATGTTAAGAGTTTTGCATTTCTCATTTTCAACAGCTTCAGCTTGCTTTGTACCAGTCATCAACTTTTTTGGACACGGTATTTCAATGTCTTTACATGTTTGTGTAAGGAAAAGAACAATTATTTGAAACTAATTTCAAAAGGCAAATAGATTATTTAAAGATAGACAATAATAAAAAAAATAGTAATATTTAAACTTGAAGGAAATATGGCCCTTGAGGGGTCCTCTTTAGGGGTAAGGGACATATTCCAACACAGCCCTTGCCCCTAAAGGAGACCCCTCAAGGGCCATGTTTCCACTGGTTGTGTTGGAGTCCAGATTTGATTGGTACTAAACAGTACTAAGTACTAAGTGCTACTAATAGTGCTGAATAGTACTAGTACTACTAAGTACTGCTACATAGTACTAAATACTACTAATACTACTAATAAGTACTAGACAATACTAATGCTAAACCTAATACTGCTACATAATACTATGTGCTAACTAAGGTACAAAATACTACTAATATGAAATTGTACTAAGTGCTAACTAGTGCTAAATACTACTAAATACTACTGATACTAGATAGTACTAAATACTACTGATACTAAATAGTACTAAGTGCTAACTAGTGCTAAATACTACTAAATACTACTGATACTACTAAATAGTACTAAATGCTACATATTAAATAGTACTAACTCCTAACTTAGAGTACTGAATAGTAGATGATAAATAGTATTAAATGCTAAATAGTACTGAATGCTGAATAGTACTAAATGATGAATAGTACTAAATACTAAATTATAGTTCTAAAAAGTAAATATTCTAAATACTAAATGGTACTAAATGCTAGATAGTGCTAAATGGTACTAAATGCTTAGTAGTATTTAGCCTTTTAGGCTATCCTTTGAGTACTAAATGATATATAGTACTACATGATAGGTGCTGCTAATATTACTAAATGTTAAACAGTCCTAAATGCTAAATAGTGCTGAATAGTACTACATGCCAAATACTACTAAATGCCAGATAGTATTAAATGTTAAATAGTATTGAAACACATAGTATTAGCAGTGCTAGATATTGCTAAATAGTATTAAATGCTAGCTAGTATTAAATGCTTAGTAGTATTTAGCCTTTTTAGCTATCCTTTTAGTACTAAATACACAGTACTAGCAGTGCTAGATAGAGCTGAAACACAATTGTACTAGCAGTACTAGATAGTGCCAAATAGTACTAAATGCTTATACTTTTAGTACGTCTAAATGCTAAATAGTGCTAAATGCTAGGTAGTGCTAATATTACTAAATGTTGAACAGTCCTAAATGCTAAATAGTTACTTGATGCTAAATAGTGCTAAATAGTACTAAATGACAAATACTATAAGTAATAAGAAAAAAAGAGTAAAGAAAATATACCTGCTTTGTCAAAGCCCATGGCAGCCAACCATGCATTTGACACTAATACATTGTAGGATGGATGAATACATTGCAAGTTCTCAGAAAAATGGAATGCTACACACATGATGTGGTATGTGTGCAAGCATGGTGCAAAAAGCACATCAATAGATTCTTAAGAAAATCCAAGCCCACAGAAAACACACCTGCACATTTATTGAAAGGGTAAGTACACTACTTGTAAGAGGACCCAACTCTTGAAACTAAAACATCAATTTGTACATGGAAGTTAAGAATCTCACCATTCAATATTTACATTCATCTTCGCTACTGCAGAGCCTATGGGATGGTGAGTTCGTGCTGGATTCATGATGCTAGATTTAGAACTCCGAGACCCTGACTTCCAAGGAGCTTCTCAATCAGATGCCATACATTGCTCAAAAACTTGAGCTTGCTTTGTAGTGCTCTCCAACACAAATTCACTACCTTTTTGCTAATTCAAATATTACTTTTGCTGCATCCAGTTCTACCTCAAGTTTAGCTACATCCTTCAAGAACTCGTTCTGCAGTACACTACCATGTAATAAATTATCTACTTTACTATGCACCTAGCTCAGTGTATATAATTGATTCAAATTTTGTGAGGGCTTCGCCCACAGTTGCATTGGCAGCCTCAAAATTTGCATGCAATCTTGCATTCTCCTTTGACACTATAGCCTTCCACTCATGCAGTACACCTTCTTACTCCACGTGGGACTTTTGTTGATCTTGTAAACGTACAAGCTCCCATTTTGCTGTAACTTGCCTACATTATGTTTGTGCTTGATACATGTGTTGTCCAAGCTAACTGAGTGCAGATTCATGTCTCTATGTTGGGCAAAGTCATCCCAATCCACATTTAATCCATGAGTAGATGCAGTGAATGCCCATGCCAACATTGTACCAACTTCATTGTTCATGATAGTTTTTGAATTGTAAATCCTATAGTAAATCTTCATAAAATCATCCAGCAATGATTTCTTTAGCCGACCTATATGAAAGCCACGCTAGCTCTCTTTGTTGTTGTTTCCCCATTTTTCTCAGATCTAGGTGTCCAACTCCAGATATGAGTCTGGCTTCACTCTCAGGAAAAATCTCCATCCAAGACTAACTCCAATTGGAATTGCTATTGGTTTGTTTTTCTTAGTCTTTGGCTTCTCTTTGGTTCGAGTTGGAATAGAAGCCGCTTTGCTATCTGTAGCCTTTGCCTATTCTTTGGTTGCACACTTCTTGGATGGAGTGTTTCTTCTTGGAGAAAGGACATCAAGCTTCTTGGAGGCAGGAGATGTGATGCCTTTGGGCTTCCTTGGAGACATGGCGGTCTTCAACTACTGCAAAGAGTAAAACATTTTAGTACTAGGACTCACACTAAGATGAAACAGAGTAAAATAACAAAGAGAGAGAGAGGGAGAGAGAGAGAGAGAGAGAGAGAGAGAGAGAGAGAGAGAGAGAGAGAGAGAGCAACAACAACAAAAAAAGCAAAAAATTTGCATGTCGACAGATGGAATGGCAAAAGACAATCGCATGCAGGTCCGAATATTGAATTATGGGGGGAAAGCATTTAGAGAATAAAGGAAAAGCAAAGAACGAATAGAGAATGGGAGAAAAGAGAAGAACAAATATATATATATATACATATATAAAGAGAGAGAGAGAGAGAGAGAGAGTACCCACGAGAGAGTGACCCGCAACGTCCTGCCAAAAAATTCAAGGTGGAAATCAGAAGTTCAAAAGTTCAAAAGTGGAAGCTGGAAATCAAAAGTTCAGAAGTTCGAAAGTGGAAGTGCAAGTTCAAAAATGAAACACCTAAGAGGAGATGCAGTGCTTGAAAATGTGTGCATGAGCATGAGAATGCATATGTGAGATTATCTTGTGCATGAGAATCTATAATCAATAAATATATTACTGCACATCGATTTGAGAAATCTCTCCATATCACACACTACTTAGTACTACCACATTCTTGCCAATAGTACATACAACGTAGCATGATTTCCCGAAGAGACAAAGAAATAAAGAGAGGAAGAGAGAAAGAGAGCAAAAGAGAGAAAGAGACAAAGAGAGGAATAGAGATGAAGAGAGAAAGAGAGAAAGACAAAGAGAGAAAGAGAAACTGAGGAGTAGAGAAACAGGGGAAAATATTGGAAGAGAGGAAGAGAGAAAGAGAGCGAGAGAAAGAGGGAAAAAGATAGAAAGAGAGAGAGAGAGGAAAAGATAGATAGAAAGAACGAAGAACAGAGAAAGAGAGAAAGAGACGAAAATAAGAAGAAAAAAGAAAGACAAGAAGAAATGAATAAGGCATGAAAAATAGAATTAGAGGAAAAAGAGAATTGGAGGAAAGAGAGAAATACACAAAAAGAAAGGAAGTAGAGAAAAGAAGAGAACAAAGAAAGAAAGAGAGAAGTAGGAAGAGAGAAAAGAGGAAAAGCGAGAAAGACAAGAAAAGAGAGAAAGAGGCAGAGAGAGAAGAGAGAAAGAGAGGAAATGAGAGTTCAAAGAGAAAAAGAGACTAAAAGAGAGAAAGAGACAAGGTAACAAAGACAGAGAAAGAGACCAAAAGAGAGATGAGAAGTAGAAGAAAGAAGTGAAAGAGAAGAAATAAAGAAAAGGGAAAGAGGAAGAGGGAAAAGAAGAAAGAGAGAAAGAGAGAAACATAGGAAAAGAGACTTCAAAGAGGAGTAGCGGCAAAGCTCCGCTTGTACTGCATAAGGCTAGAAATAATCCCTCTTAGACATCCAACATGCAAGTTCTACATACGATTCCTACATGCAACTTCTACATACAATTCCTACATGCAACTCTTACATGCGAATTCTACATGCAAGTCCTACATGCGATTCCTACATGTGAGTTCTACATACAAGTCCTACATGTGATTCCTACATGCATGTTCTACATGCGAGTTATACATGCAACTCCTACATGCAACATGCAACATGCAAGTTCTACATGCAACTTGCAACTCCTACATACAGCTTTTATATGCAAGTTCTACATGTAGAGAGAGAATGTCTCACAATTCCTACATGCAGAGAGAGAAGCTGTCCAACTTGTATAAATACCCCATAATGGAATGGAGCCCATACTCTTTGAGGCATTGTGTTGAGTTCTACTTTGGTATTCCAAGCAATTGTCTCAAGTGTCCATGCTTCCTTGCACTCCACGTCCAAAAGCATGTCCTAACCTTACAACTCCTCCTCTCCCTCTCCTCCAACCTTGCAACCTATCCTCTCCCTCTCCCCCTCCCTTCTCCTCCTCCCTTCTCCTCCTCCTCCTCTCCCTCTCCTCCTCCCTCCTCCTCCTCCTCATCCGTCCTCCTCCCTTCTCCTCCTCCTCTCCTTCTCCTCCTCCCTCCTCCCTCCTCCTTCCTTCTCCTCCTCCTCCCTCCTCCTCCTCCTCCCTTCTTTCCCCCATGCTCTTACACTTTCTTCCTCTCCCAGTCCTATGCTCCCCCTAAACCCTTAGTTCCTCAACCCTTAGCCTCCATGATCTACAAGGGAGGTGAGTTCTCCACCATGTACTCTACCCTGAACCTTGGATCCTTCTAACTCTGGAACCTCCTTCTAAACTCTGGAATCTCTTTCTAAACCTTGGAACCTCCTTCTAAATCTTGGAACCTCCTTCTAACCCTGAAACTCCTCCTAATCCCGTTAACCCCCAATGAAGGTGAAAGCCTTCATTACCTCAACCATGATGATACACATTCCTTTTACACATGCATGCACTATGTTTGATTACCACACTTAAGCCTACATCTCTCACTAGAATACGACTCGAGGTCCTAAGCTACATGTATACTATAAACGGCAACCCAATATATTTGTAGGTGACAAAAAGACTCGGAACCCTACATACTGTGAGAATACCCTGCTCTTCCTACAAAAGCCATGGGAAAGAGCCAACATTTGGCACCACTGTCGGGGATACTAGCGTCTCAAGTAACAAGTAAACATACATGGGTATATGTGTAAAAAACAAACTGAAACTCTTTGTTACCGGTTTAGGAAAATGCATGTTTTTTGGAAAAACAGCACCTTAAGAAACAAATCAAACCATGTGATGGTTGTCAGAGTGTAGAGCTTGAAATTCTGAACATTTCTCCTTTTTACAGAAGCAGATTTTGACACAACCACCAAAAGTTATGGGCAATCAATGATTAAACGTTCTAAATGCCATAACCCAAAAGAAAAATTAAAACCACCTCCCTAGTCAAACATGGACAAATTCAAAGCTGCACATGTATTTGACTACTCAAACGTGGACAAATTCAAAGGTGCACATGTGTTTGACTAAATCCACAGCTCCCCCTCCTTCCCTATAAAAGTGCAACCATCCCTCTCATACATTTTCTTTCACATCTTGCCTCCATCCTCTTCCCCATTCCGAGCCTTACGCAAGGCACTCCTCCCTCTCCATCAACCACCACCATACTCCCATCCTCACATGGTGAGTTACTTCGAGCCCATCTCGCAGCATCTAGCCATCCACCCATCGTCCATTAGTCCTCAACAATCCCATTACATCGAGAAAGACTTGGAGAGCGTTCAGGTGACCATCTCTTCCTCCCTTCAGATTTCCCTCAGTTTTTCGTTCGTCAAGTTTTTTCTTCCCCCCCCCCCCCCCCCTCCACCATTCCCCCCTCTACCACCATCCCCTCCCCCTTTCCCCCCCCCCCCCTCCATTCCCCCCTCCCTCCATTTTCTGACCCCCCCTCCCTCTTCCCCTCCACCACCACCCCCTCCCCCCCCTCCTCCATCTCCACCACCACCACCCCCCCCTCCTCCATCTCCCCCTCCACCACCACCATCTCCACCACCGCCGCCTTCTCCCCCTCCCTCTCTCTTCTCTTTCCTTCCGCCCCCTTCTCTCTCTCTCTCTCTCTCTCTCTCTCTCTCTCTCTCTCTCTCTCTCCCTCTTCTCTCTCTCTCTCTCTCTCTCTCTCTCTCTCTCACTCTTTTTCCCCTTGCTCTCTCTCTTTCCCTCCCCCTCCCTCTTCTCTCTCTCTCTCTCTCTCTCTCTCTCTCTCTCTCTCTCTCTCTCTCTCCTCTCTCTCTCTTTTCCCCCCCTCTCTCTCTCTCTTTCCCTCCCCCTCCTTTCTCTCTCTCTCTCTCTCTCTCTCTCTCTCTCTTCTCTCTCTCTCTCTCTCTCTCTCTCTTTCTCTCTCTTTTTCCCCTCTCTCTCTCTCTCTCTTTCCCTCCCCCTCCCTCTTCTCTCTCTTTCTCTCTCTTTTCCCCCCCTCTCTCTCTCTCTCTCTTTCCCATCCCCCTCCCTCTTCTCTCTCTTTCTCTCTCTCTCTCTTTCTTTCCCCCCCTCTCTCTTTCCCTCCCCCTCCCTCATCACTCTCTCTCTCTCTTTGTCTCTCTCTCTACCCCCTCTTGTCGGCCGCTCCTCACCCTATTAGCAAGGGCTTAAGCCCTTGCTGCTTAGGGCAGTGGCACCCACAGCAACGCCCGTCAATAAGGCGATGCCCGCCCCTCATCCCCTTGCCTCCACCTCGGTGCCCTTGCTTTCATGCCCTCCTCCCTGCCCGCCTCGCCTCCACCTTTGCCTCCTCCCCCCTCCCTCACCAGCCCCCCTCCCCTCCTCTCCACACTCCTTCCCCCTCGGTTGCGGAAAACCCCCCACTCTGAGCCGCCGCGTTCCCCCCCCCCCCCCGAAAATTTTTTAAATTAATTATTATTTGTTAATTAATGAAAAAACCCTAATCTAACCTAACCTAACTTGACCCTAGGACTAACCCTAGCTAGGTTAGTTTACACCTAGGTTAGGTTAGCCCTAACTTAGGTTAGATTAGATGTAGCAGTCTAGTTAGTCTAACTGTAGGTTAGTTAGTCACATTTAGGTTAGTCTAACTTCTAGTTAGTTAGACTAATTGGATAGTTAGGTTAGGTCAACTAACTGTGGTTAGTTTATCTAACTATCATCAGTTTAACCCATAGTTAGGGTTATAGGCTAGTTAGACTAACTGGTATTATTTTGGTTCAAATACCTCAATTGGACTTAAAGTCCATTCACATCAACCTTAAGACCAAGCCCCCCCCCACTTTCAAAAGCCCAATTTTACCCCTACTTCAACACTTCGTATCGCACCCGTTTGGGACCCAAACTGGAGCCCGTTTGAACCAAAATTTCACACACAAAAACATCACACTACGGGGCATTTTTCCAGCCCATTGCACAAAATTTAGGCATCCCTAGCACTCGCTCATTGGCACCCTGTGCGGGCTTTGTTTCGCACTAATTCGCTCGTATCTTTATGTCGTGACCTCCAATTGATGATCATCTACACCGGCACATTTCCCTACACATGTAGGACAATCTTAGA